>NC_087212.1:66552117-66559617 GCF_015104395.2 Macrobrachium nipponense | reverse complement strand
AAATGAAAGGGAGTCACCTCAGCGAGCGCCCTTTTCTCTCTGTTGAAATGGGAACAAATATACAGTATATTTCTGTTCATTGGTATCCAGATGGCGGTTCATTTTATATTCGAAGCTAAATCATTCTCGAAATTACACCTCGCAAATACTGACTGTTTGAAATGGAAAGGACGCCTCGATATTCCAGCTGTTTTATTTATTTATTTATGTATTTATTTATGAATTTTTGTTCCCCTCTTCCTGCATAATATTTAGATGATATTTGTGTATTAATCATGAATTATTTATTTCACTGTCAAATGACTCATGAAAAAATATGACGGTTATTGACTCAGTTATTTTCGAATTGATAAATCAACAAGGAACACGCTATAAAAATTATTTTATAATTTCAGGCCTCTCAGATTTTTTCTTTCAGTATTATCAGTGACGGAAGAACTCATTTTTATTTTTAATGCCCCGATCATTTTATCCTTCACGTATACAACTATCGACAATTAATCCGTAGAATTTCGGTATTGTGTACATTAGGAGCAATAATAATAATAATAATAATAGATTATTAAATGTGTACCGCTAGCAAGTAATGAACAGAACCTAATGCATTGTATATTTACTCATATTGAAATGAAAAGAATCAATAAATAATGAAATTTGTATTGATTTCAGTAATGAAACGACAGATGGATACAATACACTGACTCCCATTTATTCACCATCATAAATTTACAGCGGCTTTCTTTTACTCACAATTTGGACAGAAGAGCCATGCATTCTATTGTATAAAATGTAACATATAGTCCATATAAGTAGGGGAATAACCCCCATTGTCCCTCGACTCCTAGGTGCTAATCCCCAGGTAGTCAATTTTTCTACCTGAGGATTAGCACCTAGGTGTGAAATGTCACACCTTTTAATGAGGTGTTAATTACTTTTCACACCTTTAGGTGTGAAAATTGACCATAAAGGTGTGAATATAAAAAATAGGTGTGAAATTTCACAGGTTCCCACGTCGTTTCGGCGCCGCACAAAACTCTACGGGGACGAAAACCCTGATTTCAACCCTAAAAAACCCCAAAACTCCTCATACTCTATGGGAGGTAAAAACCCATGATTTCAACCCTAACCCCCAAAGGACCTCATATTCTATGGGAGGTAAAAACCCTCATTTCAACCCTAACCCCAAAGGACCTCATACTCTACGGAGGTGACCCCCTGATTTCAACCCTAACCCCAAACCCCAAAGGACCTCATAGTCTACTTAGGTAAAAAAAAACCCTGATAGATGCTTTATAATACCAGCGTGCCTGAAAGACAAATCATAAAGAGAATTGAAAGAATTTTATATAGAATCAATTCAGTGATTTCTGCCATTATTTTTAATAAAACATGTTTGAAAGAGGGTCTGTTTCCAGCATATTATTATTATTATTATTTTTTTTTTTTTGCTCTATCACAGTCCTCCAATTCGACTGGGTGGTATTTATAGTGTGGGGTTCCGGGTTGCATCCTGCCTCCTTAGGAGTCCCTCACTTTTCTTACTATGTGTGCTGTTTCTAGGATCACACTCTTCTGCATGAGTCCTGGAGCTACTTCAGCCTCTAGTTTTTCTAGATTCCTTTTCAGGGATCTTGGGATCGTGCCTAGTGCTCCTATGATTATGGGTACGATTTCCACTGGCATATCCCATATTCTTCTTATTTCTATTTTCAGATCTTGATACTTATCCATTTTTTCCCTCTCTCTTCAACTCTAGTGTCCCATGGTATTGCGATATCAATGAGTGATACTTTCTTCTTGACTTTGTCTATATGCACGTATCACCCTATCCGTTCTGATACCATAGAAATAGGCCCTCTAAGAATTGAAGGGAGATTAACGAATAAAAAAAAGGAAATTTGCCACATATGGCAGAACGATATAAGAGAGAATTCACCCCCAGAATAGATAATGAAGATAACGATATAGAAGTAAGGGATGAAAATAATGAATATTTAGCTGACATAGATATTAATGAAGCTGATATTGTGCAGGCTATTAATGAAATTAAAAATGGAGCTGCAGCAGGGCCTGATGGTGTTCCTGCTATTTTGATAAAGAAAGTAGTTCATTCTATCGCAAAGCCACTTGCAATATTATTAAGACAAAGTGTAGATACAGGCTTGATTTATGACGAGCACAAATTAGCATATATTACCCCTACATTCAAAAGTGGATCAAGACTAGAGGCAAGTAATTATAGGCCTGTGAGTCTAACATCACATATTATGAAAGTGCATGAAAGGGTAATGAAGAAAAATATTATGAAACATTTAATAAAAAATAATCTGTTTAATATAGGACAACATGGTTTCGTACCCAGAAAAAGTACACAAACCCAACTGTTAGTCCACTGTGAGAACATATACAAAAATATGAAAAGCGGAAATGAAACAGATGTGATTTATCTAGACTTTGCAAAAGCTTTTGACAAGGTAGACCATAATATATTAACGAAGAAAATTAGAAAACACGATATCGTGGATAAAGTAGGAAGATGGTTAAAAGAATTTTTACACAACAGAAAACAGATAGTTATTGCAAATGATGAGAAATCGGATGAAGCTAAGGTAATATCCGGTATGCCACAAGGTACAGTGTTAGCTGCAATACTGTTTGTTATTATGATTGCAGACATAGACAGTAATGTTAAGGACTCGGTAGTGAGTAGTTTCGCCGATGACACAAGAATAAGTAGAGAAATTACTTTAGATGAAGATATGAACGCGCTACAAAGAGACCTTAACAAAGTTAAAGACCTTGGTGTGATGATGAATAGGAACATGTTATGCAACGATCAAATAGCAATTCTATTGGCAAAATGTAAAGCAAAAATGGGAATGTTGTTACGGCACTTCAAAACAAGAAAAGCTGAACACATGATTATGCTTTATAAAACATATGTTCGTAGTCCACTTGAATATTGCAATATGATATGGTACCCACACTATCAAAAGGATATTGCACAAATAGAGAGTGTACAAAGGTCCTTTACAACTAGAATAGAAGAAGTTAAGGACCTTGACTACTGGGAAAGACTACAATCCTTAAAATTATATAGTCTAGAAAGGAGAAGAGAACGCTACATGATAATTTAGGCATGGAAACAGATAGAAGGAGTAGCCGAAAACATCATGGAGCTAAAAATATCAGAAAGAGCAAGCAGAGGTAGATTAATAGTGCCCAAAACTATACCAGGAAAAATAAGGAAAGCACACAGGACATTAATCCACTACGCACCAGCATCGATAATGCAGCGTCTATTCAATGCGTTGCCAGCTCATCTGAGGAATATAACAGGAGTGAGCGTAGATGTGTTTAAGAATATGCTCGACAAATATCTAAACTGCATCCCAGACCATCCAAGATTGGAAGATGCAAAATATACCGGAAGATGTACTAGCAACTCTCTGGTAGACATTAGAGGTGCCTCACACTGAGGGCCTGGGGCAACCCGAACAAGATGTAAGGTCTGTAAGGTAAGGAGGATCTTTGCCTGATCGTTTTCTATCACTCCCTCAGGTTGGTGCTCGTACCACTTATTACTGCAAGGTAGCCGATGTTTCTTGCACAGGCTCCAATGGAGGGCTTTTGCCACTGAATCATGCCTCTTTTTGTACTGGTTCTGTGCAAGTGCCGGGCATTCACTTGCTATGTGGTTTATGGTTTCATTTTTCGTATTGCACTTCTTACATATGGAAGAGATGTTATTTCCGTCTATCGTTCTTTGAACATATCTGGTTCTTATGGCCTAATCTTGTGCCGCTGTTATCATTCCTTCAGTTTCCTTCTTTAGCTCTCCCCTCTGTAGCCATTGCCATGTGTCATCACTGGCTAGTTCTTTAGTCTGTCTCATGTATTGTCCATGCATTGGTTTGTTGTGCCAGTCCTCTGTTCTGTCTGTCATTCTCCTGTCTCTGTATATTTCTGGGTCTTCGTCTACTTTTATTAGTCCTTCTTCCCATGCACTCTTTAGCCACTCATCTTCACTGGTTTTCAGATATTGCCCCAGTGCTCTGTTCTCGATGTTGACGCATTCCTCTATACTTAGTAGTCCTCTCCCTCCTTCCTTTCGTGTTATTATTATTATTATTATTATTATTATTATTATTATTATTATTATTATTATTATTATTATTTCCCACTGAATATGCTAGGCTTATTTGTAGCCCATTTCCCCAACTCCCTATTCCCAACTCCTTATTTAATATTTAACCGCTTGTTGTTATACACAGTGTTTGATTAAAGCTGCCACTTTCACCTCCACCACTAGAGGAGGCTGCTCCTCATTCTCTCTGTTCCGTTTTGCTGGTGAGCAGCGGTGATGTGCGTCAAAAGCATTGCGTGTACTTGTGTGCGTGGTTGTGGTAATATGGCTGACTGTCTGAGTGATGTGTGTGTGTGTGTGTGAATGTGTACTAAAAATGGCTGTCTAGCTGTATATCTACAATATGTGTGTGTATATGTTACGAAGTTCTTCGTTCCCTTTTATTTTTGGTTATTATTTGTTATATGTTATATGGTGGTACTCTTTATCTACACAGCGTTGAGTTTCTATCTCTATTAGGAACTTATCATATAATATATTTCTAAAACTTCTCTATTCTTCTGGACTACTGTATCTGCATACTGGGCGATTCTCGATCTTCTCGGATGGTTTCTCAGGAGGCAAATCACGTAGAGAAAATATGTGAGTTCGGTTTCCTTTAGAATTCTGGGCAAGTTAAACACCACTTTTTTTTTAATTATTACTGTGACACACACACAATCTGACTTTCCTATCACACAAGTCTTAATGACACAGGATAAACGGAATTTAAACTGACACAAGTTATGTGTCCAGAAGTGAGTAGTTAACTGATTCTTTCCATCGTTCCAACTTAACTATCGACCAATTTCTGATTTCTGGCTCCGCCTCTTCTTCTTCTGGATTCCTTTTCAGACCACCCTAATTCTTCATAATTGGGTAATCTTTAACGCCTACCACTTCCGGCAACGACATCTATGCTGTGAACAGTCGTAAGCTAGTTCCACCCACTTGTTATTCGTTGCTCCCGGGTCAAAGTTTACATCTAACAGTTTGCATCATCGATTTTTGTTATGTCTTACTCAGTCCTTTTCTGCGTTTTACGAGTGTCGTATTGCAAACATCCTGGTTTGCGTTTCTCTTCTACTTCTCTTTCACCTTTATCTACTAAAACTCTACTAGTAGAGTTTCCTATCTAATACTATATTTCCTACATAACTAATCTTACCAGACTTCTGCTCAACATATATACTTTGTATATATATATATATATATATATATATATATATATATATATATATACATATATATATATTTCAGGGCTGTTGCCTTGTATAATAAGGCGCCCTGTGAGGTTATGTTAGACTTGCGATAATCTTACGCTAAGTCGGTTGGTATTGACTTCCATACTCATTGGAGTGTCTTGGGGTTTGATGATAACTTACGAAGTCCATATCTTCTTTGGTTATGACGACGGAGATGTGTTAAACTCATGACGATAGTTATAAGTTCATTCGATCTCTTTCTGATGTGAGGTTCTAGTAGAAAACACTGAGTACAAAAATACATCTATTCTTCTGAGATTACAAGATGATATTGTACAAGTCTGCCAATGATGATGGCTGATTGAATTCTACATGATGAAACACAGATAAAAATGTACAGGTCTTCTAATGACGATGGCTTGATCGCTTCTCTCCCAATCTCGTTTACAAATCATAAAGGAAGCAGACAGTAGCTCGAACATACAAACATACACACAGATGACATAAATTACAAATCACGTAGGCCATTTGAATTATAGGTCACGGTGGTCGCCTCAAGCAAGACGTTTGGGCTATAATTTATAAACAAATGAATGACCACAGGTGACGGCACTAGACATTGATTATACACGTCATCTTAGCCTACTTTATTGTATACGTCATCTTAGCCTACTTATCGTATCTGGTCTGATCACATTCCTGCAAGCAATCTGATTGACCTCTTGGGTCACTGGTTTTAATTAATCATAGTTTTAGTTTTTTATATATATATATGGAATAACATTCCATATTTTTATTATGTAACACTTACATAAATGCTCAGTCGGCTACAAAACCAACCACTGAATATTACTCAAGCTTGACTTGCATTTGACTTATAGGAGTGTGATACAGACATTATGTGAATATATATAGATATATAGAAAATACTGATAGGTAAAAAATTCATGGTGTACACAAATACAGATTCAAGTAATAAGATATAAGACATATGCATATGATGATATTCGTAAATAATAATGATCACATGATATATAAAAATACAGTTTTTCACTTCATCTCATTAAGATACATATGCTACAGAAAATACTAATGTACTCTGATAATTGCATAAAATAAAGATTAACATGATAAAAATCATATTTTAACTGATAAAAATTCATATATGAAGTGATAAATTTTTTATTTTTTATGCTAACTGATTCATTGACCCATATACTAACTCATATATAACTGCAGTTATTGGTAAGATAAAAGATAACAGATTGGTTATAGGCTACCTGATTTATTTATACTTATATATATGGATTCATACAATTATGATCAATATATGTGCACTTAATACAACTGATTAACATAAATGACTAATCTGAGTGATTAATCTAGGTGCACTTTAAATAGATTCCTAGTGCGTACACACACAGATTCATTGATTCATTGATTAACTTCTATATTCTTCAAATAAGATATATATTGATTCATATACTGATACTTTATATATGAGATACATGCCCGAGGATACACCCGCTGCACATTTAACTAGCATTCGAACAACTTTTCGTCCATTACACAGTTCCAGATAACCACCTATAGCCAAATGAAGTGGCCAATTCCAAATGGTTAAAAATTGCCTGTGCAGGGTCTGACGTTCTATTTTGCACCCATACTTGTCCTCTGCATCCTATGCCATACGAATACGTTCGCGATGAATAAAATCATCCCCAGCACGAGTCCTGCGCCAGCAAATGTAGAGTTGAATATCCTCTTCGGTCGTAATTGTCGGAAGTATGTCCCTTTGTAGTTGATTCAATTCCGACAGCCGCTGGAGCATTCCGCATTAAAAGCGAGATTAATGACGGGATACGGGTGTCGGTCCAAGAAGTCCACAAAATAAGCATGTTCACTTATGATGGTGCTTATTCCCTTCACATTGTAGGCGGTTGTTATTCATTGCAGTCGTCCGCAGCGACGAACGGGTTTTGAATCTGTAGACAATCTGTCTGGGCATGCAATGTGAAACTCTCGTACTGCAGGGTACTGTAACCAGGTTCCGTTAATCTGCCTGTAAGTGAAATTATACTTGTCACAAGGGCAAAGTAAATTCAGACAACATCCAAATACGGGAGGGAGAAAGCCGTTAAGGACTAGACTTAACCCACATGAATTCAC
>NC_087212.1:66527117-66547117 GCF_015104395.2 Macrobrachium nipponense | reverse complement strand
ATATGCCAGTATTGAACTCATTATGCCATTGCATAACCCATATTTTGCAAATATATATAAGGCATTGAACTTACGGGGTTTTAACGCCGGCGCCAGAGGTTGCCACAGTAGTATATGCAAGTATTAAAACCCATTATGCATTGCATAACCCCATATTTTGCATACATAAAAGGCATTGAACTTACGGGTTTTTTACGCTGCGCCAGAGGTTTTGCCACAGTAGTATATGCAATATTGAACCCATTTATGCATTGCATAACCCATATTTTTGCATACATGAAAGGCATTGAACTTACGGTTTTTACGCGCGCCAGAGGTGCCACAGTAGTATATATGCAAGTATTGAACCCATATCTTGCATAACCCATATTTTGCAATATATAAAAGGCATTGAACTTACGGGTTTTACTCCGCGCCAGAGGTTGCCACAGTAGATATGCAAGTATTGAACCCATTATGCATGCATAACCCCCATATTTTGCATATATGAAAAAGGCATTAAACTTCGGGTTTTTATGCCGCGCCAGAGGTTGCCACAGTAGTATATGCAAGATTCAACCCATTATGCATTACATATCCCATATTTTACATATATATATAAGGCATTGAACTTACGGGTTTTTACGCCGCGCCAGAGGTTGCCACAGTAGTATATGCAAGTATTGAACCCATTATGCATTGCATAACCCATATTTTGCATATATAAAAGGCATTGAATTTACGGGTTTTAATTAAAGCGCGCCAGAGGTTGCCACAGTAGATATGCAATATTGAACCCATTTATGCATTGCATAACCCATATTTGCATATATAAAAATGCATTGAACTTATGGGTTTTTACGCCACGCCAGAGGTTGCAACAGTAGTATATGCAAGTATTGAACTCATTATGCATTGCATAACCCATATTTTGCATATATAAAAGGCATTGAATTTACGGGTTTTTACGCTACGCCAGAGGTTGCCACAGTAGTATATGCAAGTATTGAACCCATTATGCATTGTATAACCCATATTTTGCATATATAAAAGGCATTGAACTTACGGGTTTTTACGCCGCGCCAGAGGTTGCCACAGTAGTATATGCAAGTATTGAACCAATTATGCATTGCATAACCCATATTTTGCATATATAAAAGGCATTGAACTTACGGGTTTTTACGCCGCGCCAGAGGTTGCCACAGTAGTATATGCAAGTATTGAACCCACCATTATGAATTGCATAACCCATATTTTGCATATATGAAAGGCATTGAACTAATGGGTTTTTAAGCCGCGCCAGAGGTTGCCACAGGAGTATATGCCAGTATTGAACCCATTATGCATTGCATAACCCATATTTTGCATATATATATAAGGCATTGAACTTACGGGTTTTACGCCGCGCCAGAGGTTGCCACAGTAGTATATGCAAGTATTAAACCCATTATGCATTGCATAACCCATATTTTGCATACATGAAAGGCATTGAACTTACGGGTTTTTACGCCGCGCCAGAGGTTGCCACAGTAGTATATGCAAGTATTGAACCCATTATGCATTGCATAACCCATATTTTGCATATATAAAAGGCATTGAACTTACGGGTTTTTACGCCGCGCCAGAGGTTGCCACAGTAGTATATGCAAGTATTAAACCCATTATGCATTGCATATCCCATATTTTGCATATATATATATATATATATATATATATATATATATATATATATAGATATATATATATAAGGCATTGAAACTTACGGGTTTTTACGCCACACAGAGGTTGCCAGAGTAGTATAGCAAGTATTGAACCCATTATGCATTGCATAACCCATATTTTGCATATATAAAAGACATTGAACTTACGGGTTTTTACGCCGTGCCAGAGGTTGCCACAGTAGTATATGCAAGTATTGAACCCATTATGCATTGCATAACCCATATTTTGCATATATAAAGGCATTGAACTTACGGGTTTTTACGCCGCGCCAGAGGTTGCCACAGTAGTATATGCAAGTATTGAACCCATTACGCATTGCATAACCCATATTTTGCATATATAAAAGGCATTGAACTTACGGGTTTTTACGCCGCGCCAGAGGTTGCCACAGTAGTATATGCAAGTATTGAACCTATTATGCATTGCATAACCCATATTTTGCATATATAAAAGGCATTGAACTTACGGGTTTTTACGCCGCGCCAGAGGTTGCCACAGTAGTATATGCAAGTATTGAACCCATTATGCATTGCATAACCCATATTTTGCATATATGAAAGGCATTGAACTTACGGGTTTTTACGCCGCGCCAGAGGTTGCCACAGTAGTATATGCAAGTATTAAACCCATTATGCATTGCATATCCCATATTTTGCATATATATATAAGGCATTGAACTTACGGGTTTTTACGCCGCGCCAGAGGTTGCCACAGTATTATATGCAAGTATTGATCCCATTATGCATTGCATAACCCATATTTTGCATATATAAAAGGCATTGAACTTACGGGTTTTTACGCCGCGCCAGAGGTTGCCACAGTAGTATATGCAAGTATTGAACCCATTATGCATTGCATAACCCATATTTTGCATATATGAAAGGCATTGAACTTACGGGTTTTTACGCCACGCCAGAGGTTGCCACAGTAGTATATGCAAGTATTGAACCCATTATGCATTGCATAACCCATATTTTGCATATATGAAAGGCATTGAACTTACGGGTTTTTACGCCGCGCCAGAGGTTGCCACAGTAGTATATGCAAGTATTGAACCCATTATGCATTGCATAACCGACATTTTGCATATATAAAAGGCATTGAACTTACGGGTTTTTACGCCACGCCAGAGGTTGCCACAGTAGTATATGCAAGTATTGAACCCATTATGCATTGCATAACCCATATTTTGCATATATGAAAGGCATTGAACTTACGGGTTTTTACGCCGCACCAGAGGTTGCCACAGTAGTATATGCAAGTATTGAACCCATTATGCATTGCATAACCAATATTTTTTAAGCCGCGCCAGAGGTTGCCACAGTAGTATATGCAAGTATTGAACCCATTATGCATTGCATAACCCATATTTTGCATATATAAAAGGCATTGAACTTACGGGTTTTTACGCCGCGCCAGAGGTTGCCACAGTAGTATATGCAAGTATTGAACCAATTATGCATTGCATAACCCATATTTTGCATATATAAAAGGCATTGAACTTACGGGTTTTTATGCCGCGCCAGAGGTTGCGACAGTAGTATATGCAAGTATTGAACCCATTATGCATTGCATAACCCATATTTTGCATATATGAAAGGCATTGAACTTACAGGTTTTTACGCCGCGCCAGAGGTTGCCACAGTAGTATATGCAAGTATTGAACCCATTATGCATTGCATAACCCATAAATTTTTACGCCGCGCCAGAGGTTGCCACAGTAGTGTAGTGCAAGTATTGAACCTATTATGCATTGCATAACCCCATATTTTGCATATATAAAAGGCATTTGAACATTACGGGGGTTTTTTATGCCGCGCCAGAGGTTGCACACAGTAGATATATGCAAGTATTGAACCCATTATGCATTGCATAACCCATATTTTGCATATATAAAAGGCATTGAACTTACGGGTTTTTACGCCGCGCCAGAGGTTGCCACAGTAGTATATGCAAGTATTGAACCAATTATGCATTGCATAACCCATATTTTGCATATATAAAAGGCATTGAACTTACGGGTTTTTACGCCGCGCCAGAGGTTGCCACAGTAGTATAGCAAGTATTGAACTATTATGCTTTGCATAACCCATATTTGCATATATGAAAGGCATTGAACTTACGGGTTTTATGCCGCGACCAGAGGTTTGCCACAGTAGTATATGCAAGTATTGATCCCATTATGCATTGCATAACCCATATTGTTTTTCATATATAAAAGGCATTGACTTACGGGTTTTTTACGCCGCGCCAGAGGTTGCCACACAGTAGTATATGCAAGATTCAACCCACTTATGCATTGCATAACCCATATTTTTGCATATATGAAAAGGCATTGAACTTACGGGTTTTACGCCGCAAGCCCAGAGGTTGCCACAGTAGTATATGCAAGTATTGAACCCAGTTATGCATTGCCTAACCCATATTTTTGCATATATAAAAGGCATTGAACTTACGGGTTTTACTCCGCGCCAGACGTTGCCACAGTAGTATATGCAAGTATTGAACCCATTATGCATTGCATAACCCATATTTTGCATATATAAAAGGCATTGAACTTACGGGTTTTTACGCCACGCCAGAGGTTGCCACAGTAGTATATGCAAGTATTGAACCCATTATGCATTGCATAACCCATATTTTGCATATATGAAAGGCATTGAACTTACGGGTTTTTACGCCGCACCAGAGGTTGCCACAGTAGTATATGCAAGTATTGAACCCTTATGCATTGCATAACCCATAATTTTTTAAGCTGCGCCAGAGGTTGCCACAGTAGTATATGCAAGTATTGAACCCATTATGCATTGCATAACCCATATTTTGCATATAGGCATTGAACTTACGGTTTTTACGCCGCGCCAGAGGTTGCCTGCAGTAGTATATGCAATTATTGAACCAATTATGCATTGCATAAACCCATATTTTGCATATATAAAAGGCATTGAACTTACGGATTTTTACGCCGCGCCAGAGGTTGCGACAGTAGTAATATGCAAGTATTGAACCCATTATGCATTGCATAACCCATATTTTGCATATATGAAAGGCATTGAACTTACTGGTTTTTAACGCCGCGTCCAGAGGTTGCCACAGTAGTATATGCAAGTATTGAACCCATTATGCATTGCATAACCCATAATTTTTTACGCCGCGCCAGAGGTTGCCACAGTAGTATAGCAAGTATTGAACCCATTATGCATTGCATAACCCATATTTTGCATATATAAAAGCATTGAACTTACGGGTTTTTATGCCGCGCCAGAGTTTGCCACAGTAGTATATGCAAGTATTGAACGCATTATGCATTGCATAACCCATATTTTGCATATATAAAGGCATTGAACTTACGGGTTTTTACGCCGCGCCAGAGGTTGCCACAGTAGTATATGCAAGTATTGAACCCATTATGCATTGCATAACCCATATTTTGCATATATAAAAGGCATTGAACTTACGGGTTTTTACGCCGCGCCAGAGGTTGCCACAGTAGTATATGCAAGTATTGAACTCATTATGCATTGCATAACCCATATTTTGCATATATGAAAAGGCATTGAACTTACGGGTTTTTATAGCCGCGCCAGAGGTTGCCACAGTAGTATATGCAAGTATTGATCCCATTATGCCATTGCATAACCCATATTTTGCATATATTAAAAGGCCACATTGAACTTACGGGGTTTTTTACGCCGCGCCAGAGGTTGCCCAACAGTAGGTATATGCCAAGATTCAACCCATTATGCATTGCATAACCCATATTTGGCATATATGAAAGGGCATTCATTGAACTTACGGGTTTTTACGCCGCGCCAGAGGTTGCCACAGTAGTATTATGCAAGTATTGAACCCATTATGGCATTGCATAAACCACATATTTGGCATATATAAAAGGAAGCATTGGAACTTACGGGTTTTTAACTCCGGCCGCAGACGTTGCCACAGTGTAGAGGCAAGTAGTGAACCCATTATGCAATTGCATAACCCTTATTTTGAATATGAAAAGGCCCATTTGAAACTTACGGGTTTTTACGCCACGCCAGAGGTTGCCAACTAAGTAGTATAGCCAAAGTATTGAAACCCATTATGCATGCATAAAAAACCATAAAAATTTTGGCATTATATAAAAGGCAATTGAACTTACGGGGTTTTACGCCGCGCCAGAGGTTGCCACAGTAGTTATATGCAAGTATGAACCCATTACGCATTGCAGAAAAACCCATATTTGCATATATAAAAGGCATTGAACTTACGGGGTTTTACGCCGTGCCAGAGGTTGCCACAGTAGTATATGCAAGTATTGAACCCATTATGCATTGCATAACCCATATATTGCATATATAAAAGGCATTGAACTTACGGGGTTTTACGCCGCGCCAGAGGTTGCCACAGTAGTATATGCAAGTATTGAACCCATTATGCATTGCATAACCCATATTTTGCATATATAAAAGGCATTGAACTTACGCCTTCTGGTGGCCTTCTGGTTCTCTGAACAGCTTTTGGCTCTCAAACTGAGTGCTTCATCCTCCAGCCTCTGAAGAGCTGTTGGCTCTCAAGCTGAGAGCTCTTCCTCCAGCCTCCAAACTGCTGATGGCTCTCAAGCTGAGAGCTTGTCCTCCTACCTCCAAACAGCTGTTGGCTCTCAAGCTGAGAGCTTGACCTCCTACCTCCAAATAGCTTTTCGCTCTCATACTGAGAGCTTGTCCTCCTACCTCCAGAAAATTCTTCCTTTGACTCTCACCAGGCGAGTTTGTTCGTTCCTTGAGACAGTGCCTTGGCTGACGAGTTGGGGGAACTCAGCAGCCATTGCCTTCCTCCTCAATTGAAAGATGAATATCCTGAAGATCTTTATTCATCTCCGTGAAGAACATCTTCCACAATGTGCTTGAGGCCCTCCCATTGTTTCTCGTAATCCTCGTTCTTTTCCCGCTGGGCGTTCCAGTACTCCTTACGTTGTTTCTCTTCTGTCTCACGGGCCTTCTCACAGGGGTCTTCCTCACTCCCTGTGTCTTTCCTTCTTATTGTTCCTCTTGTGCTCTTCTCTCGCTCCCCTTCTTCAATCATATCATCTCCATGTTCCAGCGCAATGTGTTCTAGCTGGAAATTCCTCTGAGCAGTCCCATGTAGAAACATCATCAACATGTATTTGTCATGTTCCCTCAAAGCTTCCTCCTGTGTTCTTAGCTGCTCCCTTAGATGCTTTTCTTCTCTCATTCTATTCTGCTCCTGTAGCTGAATCTTTTCTTTCAGCATATCGCAGTCCTTGAGAAGTCGCTGCACTTCCAGCTGGGCTTCACTCTCCTTCTTCTTCAAACAGATGAAGTCTTCTTCTTTAGATTCCAGCAAGCGTTCCAGGCTCTGTTCTTGACGCAGAGCGCTTTCCAAGTTATCCTGGAGTTCCTCCAGGCATTCACGCTGCTTCTCTGTTTCTTTGTCCTTTTGCCTCAGAGTCTCCTGATGTTGCCTTCTTATTTCAGTCTCTTCATCTTCCTTTTCTTTAGCTAACAGATGGTTTTTATTCATCTGTTCTTCTAAATCATCTTTGATTTTCCTCTCCCTTTCTTCTGCTTCCTTTAGCAACGTCTGCAGCTCCATTGCATAATGGAGAGCTAGGTCTAGTTTATCCTCGAATTCTTGTTGTTCACACCTTGACTGTTTTTCTTGTGTGAGGAAATCTTCGATTTGAAGGTTCCTCTTCTGGAGCTCTGCTTCTAAGGTCGTTAGAGAAGCCTCCATCTCATTCTCTTTTTCCTTTGCTCCTTCCAACAACTTTTCAATGTCTTTCCAGTGATGGAGAGAATCTTGCAGAATGGTTTCCTTCTGTTCTAAAGATTCTTCCAGTAACATTATTATCAGCTCCTTTCCTTCTAACTCTTCTTTACTCTTTGCATTTTCTCTTCCTAGTTCGGCCACCCAGTTCTTCATCGCTTGAAGCTCATCTCCTAATATCTGTTGAATGTTTACATTCTCCGCTTCAGCGATCCTCAGCTTTTCTCGGAGAGTCGAGTTATCATCCTCAACTTCCTTCACTCGTCTCTTTATTATTTCACGCTGGTCTTGACCTTCCTCCAATTCTTTAGTTTTAAAGGCGAGGGATTCTTTCAGAAGGTGGACCTCCTTCTCTTTCTCAGCTAAAACGTTCCTCAACTCGTCATCATTGTCCAGGTCGATATCTTCTTCATCTTCCAATTCCAGGCTGTCTTCGTCGTCGTCAATTTCGGTGTCCAGGTCGTCATCATTGTCCAATTCTGCATCATCCTCACTGTCGTCACTACATTCAGTGTCTTCCGTTTCCATGCTGTCTTCTAGTGAAACGATTTCTTCCAGGTCGTCAACTCGGGTTCCTTTAATCTGGTAACAACAGAAAGCAGCGAGCGCCAAGCCCGCCAACAGTGCCATCCCAGGGATGGCGAGAGCAAAGCGAGGCGCATCAATGCTGCTGGGTTGTTCCTCAAAGATTTCAGGAGTCCGAGAATCCGTGATATTATAAGATGATATTATTTCCTGTACGCCAACATTAATCCGTTGAGAACCAAACAATGTTACACAGTCCTCACAGATTGAAGCGTACATGTCACAGCACAAAAAATACAGCACTAGTAGCAAAAAGCAGTAAGTGGCAATCATTATGAATGAAGTGTTATACCCGTAGACTCTCGCTGTCTCCATACTTAGTTTTTCAAACGGACGCTGGATTCTGGCTCTGAAGGCGTTCGTTCCTGGGGCCAACAAAGTCTTCATTCCAGGGAAGACTCCGTAAGGGGCTTCACGGCCTGGCTCCGAGGGATTCTTCCTCTTCTCCGTTGCTGTTCTGACGAAAGTCTCCAGATCCTCGACCAGCTCCTGCTGTCCTTCGGGAGGATCGAGGTCTGTCGAAGGAATCACCGGTAATCTTCTTCGACTCTTCACCATATTCACAAATTGAATTTTATCAAGTCCAATATCCTCCTGAGATTACCTACACGAGTCTCTCTGTTTTTAGATAAATTGACCAAAAGTTTGCTGATGTTCTATTCCTTATTATTGATCCTGTTTTGTTCAAGTTGTGACCTAATCTTTCGTAAAAATTTTCTAGGATTTTTTATTTTTTTTTATTTTCACGTTTTGGTTAAAACCTTTATCATTATTAGCAGTAATAATACCTAAAATGATGATGATGATGATGATGATGATTATTAGTATTATTATCATTAGTAGTAGTATTATCATTAGTGGTAGAAGCAGTAGGAATAATAATATTTCTATAATTTTATCATTTTAATAATATAACTTTGGTGGTAATAGTAATATTATTATTATTATTATTATTTATTAGTTGGAGTTGTAGTAGTAATAGTAGCAGTAATTTCACAGTATTCAAAATTATTATTATAACTATTACCATGGTGTTATGTTAAAAAAAATAGCATTACCATTATCATAAAATTACGTTGTAGAAGTGATAGATAGATTAACAATAATAATCATAATGGTAGTTGTAGGTGATCTCTCCCTATCAGGGTTATTCGGATACGATACACAATTATGTTATATGATATATAATTTATATTATATTATATATATATAATATTTATTTATTAATATATATATATTCTATATATATAATATATATTATATATATGTGGGGGTGTGTGTGTGTGCTGTGGTGATGGTGTTTGTATAAATATATATATACTATATATATTATATTATATATATAATATAATATATATAATATATATCTATTTATACAGGGTTATTCGTAGATACACACACATTATATATATATATATGTGTGTGTGTGTGTGTGTGTGTTGTGTAAATATATATATATATATATATATATATATATCTATATATATATATATATATATATATATATATATATTTTATACACACACACACACCACAGGATCAATATTTTGCCACATACTGTATGAGGCATTGAACTTCAGGGTTTTTTACGCCGCGCCAGAGGTTGCCACAGCAGTATATGCAAGTATTCAACTCATTATTGAATTGCATAACCCATATTTGCATATATAAAAGGCATGAACTTACGGGTTTTTACGCCGCGTCAGAGGTTGTTGCCAATCTTGCGGCATTATCTAAGATGCCCCAATCTTACCAGGTTCTATATACTAATATGTAATACTATTATATGATATATATATATATCTAAATATATAATCTACATGTTATATATAATATATATATATATATTAATATATCATATATTTATATATATTTTATATATTTATAATATATACATATATCTATATATGGTGTAATATATATATCGATCTATATATATTATTATATCCATGTATATATATATCATATTATATATTATATATAATAATATATATATATATATATAGTATTATATACACTGGAAGATTGGGGCATCTAGAATGCCGCAGATTGGCAACCTCTGACGCGGCGTAAAAACCCGTAAGTTCAATGCCTTTTATATATGCAAAATATGGGTTATGCAATTCATAATGAGTTGAATACGTTGCATATACTGCTGTGGCAACCTCTGGCGCGGCGTAAAAACCAGTAAGTTCAATGTCTTTATATATGCAAAATATGGGTTATGCAATGCATAATGGGTTCAATACTTGCATATACTACTGTGGCAACCTCTGGCGTGGCGTAAAAACCCTGAAGTTCAATGCCTCATACAGTATGTGCAAAATATTTGATCCTGATGTGGCAGGAGGGAAGATTTCATCTCTCTTGGCTAGCTGATGGAACTGAGAATGGGGAAGGGTCCATCCCTGGCAAAAATAAAACCCCATTCGATGACACTCCATTGGCGAGGATTCCCTAGGGGTGAGATCGCTTGCGATCGCTAATTATATATATTTATATATGTATATATATAAATGTATATCATGCATATATTATATATAATATACACACATAAATATATGTAAATATATATTATAAAATGCATATACATACATATACGTATATATATATATATATATATATATCATATATATATATATATATATATATATATATATATATATATATATTGCTGACAGTCTGAGTGAGTGTGTGTGTGTGCGTGTGTGTGTGAATGTGTACTAGAAATGGCTGTCTAGCTGTGTATCTACAATATGCATATGTGTGTATATACTTTGTGTGTGTGGTGTATGGTATATATATATATATATATATATATATATATATATATATATATATATATATACAAAGTATATATGTTAAGCAGAAGTCTGGTATAAGATTAGTTATGTAGGAAATATATTAGCTAGGAAACTCTACTACTATGAGATTCAGGGCCTCTGTAACACGGTTTTTTCGCAATAACTTTTTATCTATGCATTCATAAATATACGCTTATTCAGAATACATATTATATCAACACATAATTTGAGTGTATTCTGCACTACGTAGGTTGAATAAATTTGGTACTTATAATGTAAAAGTGACCTTTTTTGAAGACGAGCCAACTTACTCAGAGAAAAGGTTTCGAACGCACTCGTTACGTAACTTATGACAGCATTTCTTCCCTTTCTCGATGGATGATTGGCTATACGTAACGAAGGCAAAACCTCTGGCAACAATGACATACAAATTTAAATACAAGCAAAGCAGTACACCTTTATGAACTCTGGAACCTCTCCACTGATAATTGTCATAATGAACAAACCAACAAAATATGTTAATAAATACAAAAACACTTCGATTATTAGTCTAACTCCCAAAATAAGTTTCCAAAGAAATTACAGTCTACTTTATAGCTCACAATCAGATTGACAAGATGTAGGGAATAGTTGGTAATTATCAAAAACATAGTAGACAAGCTTGATTTGATAACTGCTATATCCAATGTCAAGCAATTTTTATTTATTGGCTATCTACTTATTTACTGAAAAAAAATAGCCGGTAACGTATATTGGCTTTAAACCTTCACCAATAATTATCGTCAGAATGGTGACTTCATGAGGCTCCACCCACTTTCGTCTCGTTATAATTCAGGATAACACTGAAGGCTACCATGGGCATTGTTGGATTAGAAAATTTAACTTCTGGCTATAAAAACTAATTTCTCGAGTAGTTGTAAGAAGTGCTAAATGATCCTCACGGATACCAGCAGTTGGCCTAAACGTTTAATTCATGTATATTACTGCTATACTGTTGCGGCGCTACTGCTACAGTAGTATTACTACGCTAGCACTGATACCCCACCCACATCTATGTATCGTTCCGCCATTCATAAAGTCTTTGGGTTTCAGAGCCGATGGAATTTCTGTCTGGTGGATGGGCGGGGCAACATTTAGTCAAAAGGTGTTTGTTTACCTTGCTTACGTAATGAATGTTTTTCGACTCTTGGCTCGTAATCATTGGCCATGGCGTCGGCTAGATCATTTTTACTCTATAAAAATTAAAACTATCGGGTTTAGGTTATTGATAATGCTGACAAAATTTGTGTGTGGTTGTAAAATATACATATGTCAACTTTCAGCTACATCCGATGCTTTGACAAGGAGCAAAGTCCAAAAAACCGTGTTACAGAGACCCTGAATCTCATAGTAGTTGAGTTTTTAGTGGATGAAGGTGAAAGAGAAGTAGAAGAGAAATGCAAACCAGGATGTTTGCAATACGACACTCGTAAAACGCAGAAAAGGGACTGCGTGAGACATAACAAAAATCGATGATGCAAACTGTAAGACGTAAACTTTGACCCGGGAGCAAATAATAACAAGTGGGTGGAACTAGCTTACGACTGCTCACACATTACGCCCTGATTTGGTAGATGTCGTTACCGGAAGTGGTAGGCGTTAAAGATTACCCAATTATGAAGAATTAGGGTGGTCTGAAAAGGAATCCAGAAGAAGAAGAGGCGGAGCCAGAAATCAGAAATTGGTCGATAGTTAAGTTGGAACGATGGAAAGAATCCGTTAACTACTCACTTCTGGACGCATAACTTGTGTCAGTTTAAACTCCGTTTATCCTGTGTCATTAAGACTTGTGTGATAGGAAAGTCAGATTATGTGTGTTACAATAATAATTTTTTTAAAAAGTGGTATATAACTTGCCCAGAATTCTAAAGGAAACCGAACTCACATATTTTCTCTACGTGATTTGCCTCCTGAGAGACCAACTGAGAAGATCGAAAATCGGCCAGTATGCAGATACAGTAGTCTAGAAGAATAGAGAAGTATTAGAAATATATTATATGATAAGTTCTAATAGAGATAGAAACTCAACGCTGTGTAGATAAAGAGTACCACCATATAACATATAACAAATAATAACCAAAAATAAAAGGGAACGAAGAACTTCGTAACATATACACACACATATTGTAGATATACAGCTAGACAGCCATTTTTAGTACACATTCACACACACACACACACTCACTCAGACAGTCAGCCATATTGCCACAACCACGCACACAAGTACACGCAATGCTTTTGACGCACATCACCGCTGCTCACCAGCAAAACGGAACAGAGAGAATGAGGAGCAGCCTCCTCTAGTGGTGGAGGTGAAAACACTGTGTATCACAACAAGCGGTTAAATATTAAATAAGGAGTTGGGAATAGGGAGTTGGGGAAATGGGCTACAAATAAGCCCAGCATATTCAGTGGGAAATAATAATAATAATAATAATAATAATAATAATAATAATAATAATAATAATAATAATAATAATAATAATAATAATAATAATAATATGCTGGAAACAGACCTTCTTTCAAACATGTTTTATTAAAAATAATGGCAGATATCACAGAATTGATTCTATATAAAATTCTTTCAATTCTCTTTATGATTTGTCTTTCTGGCACGCTGGTATTATAAAGCAGCTATCAGGGTTTTTTTTTACCTACGTAGACTATGAGGAACTTTGGGGTTGGGGTTGAGATCAGAGTTTTTACCTCCCATAGAGTATGAGTTCTTTGGGGTTAGGTTTGTTTGAAATGAGGGTTTTTACCTCCCATAGAATATGAGGTCCTTTGTGGGAGGAGGGGTTAGGGTTGAAATCAGGGTTTTCATCCCTGTAGAGTATGAGGTTCTTTGGGGTTAGGGTTGAAATCAGGGCTTTTACCTCCCATAGACTATGAGGAGTTTTTGTGGGGGGGAGGGGAGCAGGTTTAGGGTTGAAATCAGGGTTTTTCATCCCCGTAGAGTTTTTTGTGGCGCCGAACGGCGTGGGAACCTATGAAATTTCACACCTATTTGTTATATTCACACCTTTATGGTCAATTTTCACAAATTTACACCTCATTAAAAGGTGTGAAAAGTAATTAACGACTACCTGGGGATTGGCACCTAGGTGATGAGGGACAATGGGGTTTTTTCCCCTACTCATATATTTTTCGCTAGTTCCTGCAGGTTGTCAAGAGTATCTGTAAGAAGTGAACATCATCCATTCTACAAGCCATTCACTTTCCTTTGTCTTATGTCTTATCTCAGATCTGCTAATTTGATACAAGATAACCACGGGAAAAATATGTCGCGTTTAATAAATGACTAAATCTTGAGCAAGAAAATCCAGGGCAGCTTAATGTAATTCATACATTCTAAGCATAGTGTATTGGAAAAATTACCAAATTATTGCTGAAGTTTTTAATAGAACACGGACATTACCATTTGATAAAATCTAAATTATATTTTAGATTACAGTACATTAGGGTTCTTTTCTGCAAAACTGCAACTGCTTCCATTCCTTTACGCTAGACTTTATTTTAACAAGACTTTATTTTAATCAGCAAAAGCTAAAAATGTGTCTGAAAGAAATTTCGTCTGATAAATGTTGACTGGGCGAATCCATTGGCAAAAATGCTTAGACGGGAAATATATCAAGAAAACTTTCTCCCTTTGTTTCTTTGTACTGCAATGTAAATCATGCCAACTTTGACAGTGATATTAATATTTTTGTGTTGTTTGTATATATGCAAGTTTTAGAGAGCGAAAGAGAGAGAGAGAGAGAGAGAGAGAGAGAGAGAGAGCAGTTTCTTTGATGTGATAACGATTATCGATGGATCCTAATAAAATATTGAACAATTTTTGGCCGGATGTAAACTTTCCGTTCCGATTTCGTTATACGATTATCATCAAGGATTTACAAGTGGGAGGCGCGCGTTAAATCCAGTTAGGCTTAATAGCAATCTCATTTCACAATGCGTCCTGAAAACCGGGAAGGGAAAATATATATATATATATATATATATATATATATATATATATATATATATATATATATATCATTTCTATATATATATATATGTATATATATATATATATATATATATATATATCATAAGAAGTAATCAACACAATCACGTGTGGAACGGAAATAATATATCTGGATATTATATATGTATGTATATGTACAAGAGTGTATATTTGTTTATGTGAAGTATAAAGTGATAGGTGCATCAGTTATAAAAAGGAGTCAAAGTGTCATGAATGTATCTCAAGAAAACCTAAAACATCTGCTGTTGTGAAATGTTTTTATGCAGGTTTATTGTTTGTTTTAATAGTTGGAGAATAATCGTGGCAGTGACCATTGGTTTTTCCTCAGGAGTCATTTGACAGTGACAATAGCATAGAAGTAGCTGCGTTTATGTTCTAATTTAAATCTACGTTCACAAAATAGAATGAAACGTATTTGTTTCGTACAATATTCCATTCAAGTTGAAATAAAGTCAAGAGTCTATGTCTGTTTAGTCTTGAGCTCCTAAACATAATGCAAGAAGTTATTCGTTTCCCTTTCTACTTATTCTTCGCAAATGTTTCCAGTAACAAAAGACAAAAGACGAAAACAAGAGATGTTTATGTCCTTTCTGTTTGTGTTGTTCATCTCGTCGTCGAGCGTTCCTCGAAAAACAAGGCCATTTTGGGGCGATTTTAAACTTCCAAAAACGGCATCCTTACGTCAGCGGACTCTTGACTGGGTATCAGAGCCTTCAGAACGATGTCATAAACTTGGGAAGGACAAGAAGGAGCAGAGACCCTGAAATGTGTTGAAGGAAGACAGAAAGGAAGAGGTCTCGAGGCAGCTGCAGGAAAACGAGAGAAGTGAATGAGAGGAAAGTACTTTGGGAGGAAGACCCCGAGATTCGCTAATAAAAGTAAGATAGGAGCCAGATTCCTCTCTCTCTCTCTCTCTCTCTCTCTCTCTCTCTCGTCTCTCTCTCTCTCACTCTCTCTCTCTCAACTACATATATATATATATATATTTATATATATATATATATATATATATATATATATATAATAGATATATAATGTATGCATTTACTTCAGCGCATGACTCCCATATATCAAGATCTTTCTAATTACCGTTACTTACGGCCATATATCAGAAAAAGAAATAAAGAAATAAAAAAGAAGGCTAAATAAAAAGACGTGCGAGGGAAGAGATAACCTACACTTGAAGTGAAAGAAAAGTTATTCTTTTTCCGGAAGACTTTTCCTCGTAAAGATAACGAATGGGTCAGAAATGAAAAATAGCCAATTCTGAGTAATGGATTTTCCAAAACGGGTCGGAACTACAACAAAAGAAAGGAAAAATAGGCCTCACGAAATGGAGGAAATTTAAGGTGAACGACCAATTATAAAGGACGACGGGAGGCAAAAAAAGATTTTTTTTTTTCAGTGGACACTGTCTCTCTGCAGCAGAGGGAGGAAAGAAGGTAGAAGGAGGAGCGGAAAGAAGAGGACAAGCAGGAGGGGAAATGAAAGGCAGGATATGAAAGAAGGAACAAGAATATAGCGATGGAAAGAGATGACTCTGAAAGCGGAATAAAAACATGTGAGGATGAACTAATTGAAAGAAATGTAATCGAGAAATTAGGAGAAAGAGAGAGAACTTTGGCTATAGACACAGACAGACAGACAGAGAACCAGCCACATCTTATTTAAAAGTCCAAAAGGGGAAAGGGTCCTAAAGGGTGTGAGCGTAGCCTATAGAATATGTAATGAACGGAAGAAGGCATAGTTAACAGAATGACCTGACGTCCAGACTCATGATGATGATGATGAGGAGGATGGTGTCTTGGGAAGAGGAGAAAGCATTTCATGGAAAGATGTAGAGATCCCAATGGCTGAAGTACAGGCAGCACCGCAAAGGAAAATCAGTTGGTTAAAAAGAGAGAGAGAGAGAGAGAGAGAGAGAGGACGTGCTGGTGAGAAGTCGTTCACTTTGTAAGCAAAATCAAAACATGTAAGAGTGTTAGGGTAATATAAACAAGTAAAAAATGCAATCGAGTTTTCTGAACTGTGTACAATGGTGTATGAAACTCTCGATGTGCAGCAGTATGAAATTCTCAGCTACGACCGGGGAGAGCTGCGTTGCTCCCCAGATGCGGTCGAGAGAAGGTGCATCGGCAACGCCTCCGGAATTGGACTCTGTGATGCCAGACGCACGATTATGGCTAACTTTATCCTTAAATAAACTTTTTTAAAAACCTACTGAGGCTAGAGGGCTGCAATTTGGTATGTTCGATGATTGGAGGGCGGATGATCAACATACTAATTTGCAGCCCTTTAGCCTCAGTAGTTTTTAAGGTCTGAGGGTGGACAGAAAATGTGCGAACAGTCTGACAAAGCCATCTTTTACAGAAAACTAAAATCATATTCATGTGCCCTTTTTAAAGTAGGACGCTGTACTAGTGTAGAGAAACGGGAGGGTTTCACATCTCCATTCATCCCTCAATCTGCATATTTCATCATCATAGCTCGAAGGCCTTTGAAATTTTCACTGGTCTTGAAATGGAAAGCTGTGTTAAGAAGTTCCTCAAGCTAAGGGATCTGTCTTGGAATCTTCATCAAAGTATTCGTCTTTGGAGCCAATATTTACAAGAGTCATTTGCGAGTATTCGGGCTCTTCCCAATCTTTGCATAAAGTACTATTACCATGGCGTATTTCTCAAGTAAAGAGACGTTCCATGGAAAAATCTTAACATTAACTGGACTATTATATTTACCGTGTACATAAACCATAATACTTGATGCTTTCAAGGTAAATAGATATATGGAGAGTACATACCAATATCAAACCGGCAGAACTGCTTCATACGCCGGAATCACGCTGGTCGCTAATGGACCATTTAGCCAGATCTGGAATAACCATTTGGTAGATAAGCCTGTAGCATTAAGCCCCCTGTTTTTCTAGTCCCCTGCCATTTGGCTGTTGTTAATATTATTATTATTAGTAGCAGTAGTAGTATAATGTAAAAAAAAAATAGAGAAAAAGGACATAGAGCTTGAAATAATGTATTAATAGAAATACCTATATGTAAGTACCATTCATGAAAGAGTCAGCGAAAGTAAGAAAAATATATAACATTTTTATGAAGGAAAAAACCATGTGAATGTTCCATAAATTACATGACTGATTAATTATATTGCTATTACACATAAATTTGTCTCGTATATTTAGGGATGAAGACTTATTGGCTACTGGTGAAATTACTTTTAGTCTGTAGCAGATATTCGTTTTTTTATGGGGGGGGGGTGGGTTTGGTTGTCAAGTATACTGACATCTCTTGTGCAAATATTTCTGTATTAATGTAGGAATACTGCAGTTTCAGGTCCTCGAGATTCCTGTAATAATACATCTGTCAATTGCACTTTAATGTTTTTTATAACTTAGGGGCATCGTATAGGTCAACCAAAGGCCATTTCACTTTGTGATCCACTTTTGAATATGGAGTTTGAAACCATATCCGTTTAATTAGACTGTATCAGACTCACCCGTTACTCAAATGTCAACAAGAAGACAAGAGTCTACTTCCAGTAAATCTTACAGTCAGATCCAAGGTATCCATGGTGTGCCAGTTTTCTCTCATCATTTACATGAGAAATGTTGGCGTTCAGATCTCGAGTCCAACTTTCAACTTCCGCAGTTCACCTCAGACTTTCTCGTTGGGCATTGGTAAGCTCATAATCTTAAATTTCTTTTCTTTCAATTTTAAAAGTAGTAAAATTGTACTAAAAATTTTAATGACACGTCCACAGTAAATCCTAAGAAAAGTTACTTGTTTCATTTCCTATGTGACAGTAATAGAATGGTGAAGAGGAGCTAATATTGACCCCCAAAGCAAACTTTTATTTTCTTGTTCTTTCTCATGTTGCATGAGAAACTGGTCAAGCTATAGCAGATTTTGTCACACTTCAAGAGATGATATTTATAACTCACTCACTCAGGATCAAGAGACAAATTATGACCCGCTGCTAGTTGTACCGACCTTGAAGTCTTCCAAGCACTGACGTTTCGAAATAAATTTAGCAATATGCTGACTCTCACAGTCATAGAATCCCATGTACCAGCAGCCTCTGGATTTCAAGATGCTGTAAGTTTTGAAAAGTTTCATTAAATTTTATGATTTCCCTTTAGTCATCCATTTTCCTTTGGAGATATAATGTGCTGAAATAGAAGAATGGCTTGAGGAAATGGTTGAATGGTGAGACAGAAAGCATTATACTGGGGAGTTATACGGGTCCATTGTAATCGTTTTATTCAAGCAATAAACACATTGACACTTGAAAGAGTTGCAACCTGTGCCATTGAAGTGTTGATAGACGGAATGAAGTTATGCAATTTGTTAGATAAATAAAAATATCATTTAAAGGAAATCAACTTTTAAGTTTGACAACTTCCTACTCGGTAACCATTCCTACATTGCTCTCCTGGACATAGCCTATCGTAACCTTTATAAGGGTCGATTAAATTACGCCTGAATTGAGATAACCTGTCCATTTTTGCAGAACCTCAAATTGCTTTTGCAAGCACCCATTAAGTTATAAAAAGCGCAGTATTCTGACATAATAGAACGACAGGATGGAATTTTATGCCCCATATTGCCTCAACTTTATAGTTTTTGAATGCTGTGCATGGCATTTTTGTAGCCAACAAAGAGGTAAGGAGAAACACGCTGGACATATTGCAGAAATTGTTTCAGAGAAGAGAGAGAGAGAGAGAGAGCTTGGCCCATTAGTTTCAATATGATCGGATTTTTTCTTTCGCAAAATTCTTATGTAAGCGTTTTTTCAGGCAATATGAATGTTTCCACCAAGAGCTTCTACCATCCATGTCCAGGCATAATGAATATGAGGTTCTCTGCAGTAGGAGATGCAAGTGTACGAGTTAGTTCCGATATGCGTAGACTGAATTTTGGGTGTCTTTTTATCCGCTATTTTTATATTACAAAGGTATTTGGTGCTGTTAAGTTCATTCTAAATTGAAATAGAACTTCTGAACCTTCGGTTAATGACCCTATCAATATTTATGGAATAATAACCTTCATCAGGCCCATTGTGTT
>NC_087212.1:66514617-66524617 GCF_015104395.2 Macrobrachium nipponense | reverse complement strand
CTCTTACATGCACAGCGAAAAAATACAAGTTCTGAATAATGCAGCATATAGTCCAAATACACGGGTCATCGTAATTACCACTTCTTTGCCTAACAACCTGTTACACATAACGAAAATAGATGAATAAATAACGCCTCGAATGAATAGAGTGAAGCACACTGAGAAGGAAAGAATGGCCACGTTTCGAACACTACTCCTTGTAGAGATGGAAATCGATCAAAAATGATAAACAGCCTTATCTGAGCAATGGTTTTCCCAATACGAGTCGCAGCTACAACAAAGGATCTGGAAAATATGCCTCTAAGGAACTTGAAGGGTAGTGGAGGGTTTGTTAAATTGGTGTGAGAATATTTCAGGGATGGTGGCTATTATTATTATTATTATTATTATTATTATTATTATTATTATTATTATTATTATTATTATTATTATTATTCATAAAATTTCAGTCACTGAAATGGCGAAGAAATCCGCAGTAGTGTGTCAATATATATTAATAATTATATATACAAAACGAGAGCTTTCGAGAAGCTGCTCGCGTTGTATTATTTTTATATATATTTACACGTATATTATTGCGGATTTCTTCAATTATTATTATTAATATATAATCCAACATGAAAAAAAATCGTATTAAACAAGGTACAAGGACCATCAACTTTTTGGGCAAGCATTCATAGAATACCTTGATAAAAAAATAAAAAAAAGTGGAAACCAACTTCTGAACTGTATTGTGTAGAACACAGAACACTGATCTGTGCTTCGCTTAGCCTGGCTTAGAAGATTGTTTCATTTGAATTATTATTTGTAATATTAAAGTTTCCTAGAATTACTATGCAAAATCTATCAGTATGCAAAATCTATCAGGTGCGTTTGTATTCGTCGATATTCATCATTCACGCCTCGTTTTTATTCATTGTAACTAGTAAAAGGAACAATTACAAAAGCCTTACTCAAAGTTAAAGGTTTGTCCCTTTTTTTTAGTGTGACGGTCTTTCAAAAAATATCCATTTGTAACCATTTGACCTTGCCAGGTACAGCATCAACTGTTCATTTATTGGGTTATTAAGATCGATAAACAAACAGTATGATAAAACAACCAACCAGGGCCAGAGGGATCTGAAAGTGCATAAACACCGAAGTCATCTGAAGGAAGCCTCAAGGGAAATGGCAGGAAAGCGACAGGGGAACCAAAAAGATGAAACTGCTCTGGACTGGAAGCCCAATAATTCTGAAAGTAAATTAACAGAAGGGTCGGAAAATTCTTCATTCTCTCTCTCTCTCTCTCTCTCTCTCTCTCTCTCTCTCTCTCTCTCTCTCTCTCTCTCTCTCTCTCTAAAAATGGTATTCTCAGATGTAGTACAGAATCGTAATTTTCAAGCGAATTTGTTCAATGTTTCAATTAGAGTACAGTCCCAGAAGTAGCATCACACATGTCAGCAATTTTCAACATTTATTTATTAGTGTTATCATAATCACGTGTTAATTCAGACTTCCTTTCAGTAGCTCCTATAATCTATTACACGTATTGTTTGTTTCAGTGCCCATATCTTGATATACATTGTAATAAATTTCAGCGACTACAAATTTAATTTGACTATTCCAAGAGTTTACAGAACTCAAGAATATATTTTAGAAGCTTTCGCAGAATGCCTCCACTCAATTCACCTCCAATGACCCCTTTACTCCAGTTTCCACCCTCCCCCTTTGTTCATCTATACAGGAATTTGTGACCCTTTGAAACTATCTGGGGCTCCTTTTTATCTTATCGTATGATATCAGAGTTTTTCTCAGTCCAGGGATCACTTTGCAAACGTTAGTGTGTGTGTGTGCTGTTCTAATTATAGATAATATATCTGTACTTTGATCGCTTTAACACCAGTGGTTTGGGTACACAATTTGCTCGAAGGGAAAAAGAACAAAAAAAATATTTTCATAGTTATGCCTATTAAACCAAATAATTCACGGTACAAATGACAATTACACTAAATCTGGAAGAAGATATTGTCAAATTTGATATTCGTGCGGTAGCGTTTCACGGGGTTACATGTTAGCGTACTGTGTATACACAAAATAAAATTTTTGAAGCCGCGCCATAACAAGCTTTATCCTGGATATGAATACGTCGAATAATTTATGAATGCAACCATTCCAGCTCAAAGGAATCTGTATCATCTGTATGTCCCACGCGTGTTAAAACTATATAAAAAAAGGAGTAATATGTGTAAATTAGGAACATCATTTGGCTCTACAGTAGATAGGAGTAATAAATAGTAACAAATATTGATGTTAATGAGGGAGATTGCTTCTTATTTCCAGTGCCACCAAAGTACATATACTTCTATACCCATGAATGCTTAAGGCAGTCAAATACAAAGTAGCCTAAAGAAATTTGCTGACCGTGAAGTTCAGAAGAATAAATTCTGCCCCCCCCCCCCGCCCCCCCCCTTTTATTATTTTTTTTTTTTTTACTAGAATCCATATAGAGTTCGCTGAAATAATATTACCTTTAGTTTTTGAAAGATTCTATTATGTATATTTTGAGGACAGAACTTTGCCTATACAATTTCAATTAGGTTTTTTTTCATCGCTGTTTATTGTACTGTATCTTTAGTCACGGTCTGAGTTTTAGCCAAATATTCATTCTTGAAGTTACATGGAAATTTCTGGCAACAGTGCAGAAAATAACTTCCTATTTTCTACAATAATAATCTGTTGATTCAGTTCACATAAGAAACAGTCACAAGGAAACCTAGTTGTAAATCCAGGTCCAGTTCTGAACATTTCACTTCTTGATACACCTGGGAATCACATGTTCTAGGCCACGTAATTACGTTAGCCAAAAATAAGAAATAAAAAAATACAGAGATCTAGAAGGGGGCAGAGCATGTTTTGACTCATCCATACAGTGAAGAAGAATCATATGTTGAGAAGTCAGATGTTTCAAGACTCTGGTCATCGTTTAATCATTCCTTCTAGAAAACGATGTGAGCTGACTTCTCACGGCCAACTTGTTCTTCTCATATCTTTTCCCATCCAATGCAGCGTCTTTACACTGGTAAATCTTTCCAGAATTTATGGCATCGCTCTGAAAACCATAATACCCCGTAAACAAAAGGTGGACACTAGCATTCTTTCTCCAGGAGAGTAAATCCCTCGTAAATGGACTTGTTTTGCAGCACCAACGGAAATGACACGAATATTATGTGTTTTTGAGCAGGGTTTTTATGGCTGTCTGTTCCCACTAGATTGGGCGTAGCATTTTAAAGTTGAAATTGCCGTAGGTGTATAAAAAATGAAAGGATATTATCCTGGATAATGATAATTATGAAGCATTTCAGATGTCTGAAATAATATCATGTTCATATATCCATTAATTCACTTAAAATGCGCTTATTGTTTTGGTAGGCATGAAAACCTTATTGGAAACAATGGTTTTATTTAGTACTCTTTATGCAAGCAGATTCCCAAATAAAAGAGTACAGGGAGCATGTTTTCCCTGAATACCAAACATGAAAAGAATGGAGCTCCCAAAATCTCAGTTCTTCTGTCTAATCCGAATTTTGTGATGATATCTCATTCATTTCCCTAAAATGAAAAGATGACGAAAACATATTTAGTTCTGTAAAGAAATTAGGTCATTAATAATGATTTTTAATTGATAATGAACGACCACCACGTTTGCTAGAGGGGGCCATCTGTACCAAAAGACCGAAGTTCAGAAAGAGAAATTCATCGATCCAGTTTTCTCGAGTAGCGAAAGTTTTTTAAAAGTTGGGAAAAGGAAGCTGACACACGTTGCAAAACTAAGTTCTAACAATTAGTTTAAAAAGAAACGCATGAACATACACATACACGCACACTGGTATATATAAATATGTATGTATTTATATTTATTTGTACTTATACACACACACATATACATATATATATATATATATATATATATATATATATATATATATATATATATATATATATATATATATATATATAAATATATATACTACGCAGAGCAAGACATTCACGATACACAAATAATCAGCCTTTGTGTGTGTATGTGTATTTAAGAGAGAGAGAGAGAGAGAGAGAGAGAAAGTTTCCAGTTTTGTATGATAACAGAAACAACAACCAAGATATATATAGGGTAGTTTTGACATTCCTGTGCATATTCCTCCCTTTACTAATACAGGGGCTTTGCGCTTCTTTAGAAGCACCAGAGGGATCCCGGTGTCAAATATAATTTGTACTCCCTTGAATTTGAACTCCTCAGTCATTATCATACGTATAAAAGTTACTCCATTCGTTATTAAACGTATGATTTGCACTTCCCCAGTCCATAGTATATATACAATAAACACTCCTGTATAATAACCACTTCTCTAGGTTCTATGTGAATTGTAGATATGCCGAGAACTCTAAAAGCCAAGCGAAGCCAACCCAAGTTATGCCATGCCAAGAACTCGTAAAACCCAAGCCACGCCAAACCAAATCAAGCCAAGCTAAGCCAAACCATGTCATGCCAAGCACTCTAAAATCCAAGCCAAGCAATGCCATGCCAAATACTCTAAAAGCCAAGCCAAGCCCAACCATGCCATGCCAAGCACTCTAAAAGGCAAGCAAAGCCAACCATATCATGCTAAGCATTTAAAAGGTAAGCAAAGCAAAGCCAAACCAAACCAAACCAAGCCAAGCCAAGCCAAGCCAAGACATGATATTTCAAGAACTCTAAAAGCCAACCCAAGACAAGCTATGCTATGTCAAGCACTCTTAAAGACAAGCCAAGCCAAGCCAAGTCACGATATGCCAAGAACTCTAAAAGCCAAGCCAAACCATGCCATGCCAAGCACTCTCAAAGCAAAGTCAAGCCAAGCCATGCCATGCCATGCCATGCCATGCCAAGCACTCTAAAAGATAAGCCAAGCCAAGCCAAGCCAAGCTAAGCCATGACAAGCACTCTAAAAGGTAAGTCATGCCAAGCCATGCCATGCCATACCATACCAAGCACTATAAAAGATAAGCCAAGCCAAGCCAAGCCATGCCATGCCATGACAAGCACTCTAAAAGATAAGCCAAGCCAAGCCATGCCATGCCATGACAAGCACTCTAAAAGATAAGCCAAGCCAAGCCAAGCCATGCCATGCATGCCATGACAAGCACTCTAAAAGGTAAGTCAAGCCAAGCCAAACCATGCCATGCCATGCCAAGCATTCTAAAAGATAAGCCAAGCCAAGCCATGGCAAGCACTCTAAAAGCAAAGCAAAGCCAAGCCAAGAACTCTAAAGCCAAGCAATCTAAAAGATAAGCCAAGCCATGCCATGCCATGCCAAGCACTCTAAAAACAAAGCAAAGCCAAGCCACGTCATGCCAAGCACTTTAAAAACCAAGCCAAGAACTCTAAACGCTAAGCCAAGCCAAGCCAAGCAATCTAAATATGATATATAAACAAGTATACAATGTATGAAAGCAACTATAGAATGCAAAGTACATAATACTGTTTAGCAGTAACGGGTGGGAGGGGAGTGAGAATTAAATGTATAATAATGACTTGGGAATGCATATCAAACGCTACACCGGCAATACCAGAGACCAAAGATTCCTTCGGGAATCCCCGCAGGACCTCTGTTAATCAATTTGATTTGAATTAGTTTTGGAGAAAAAAAAAAAAAGCACTTCCTGCACTCTAAAGCTCCTTGGAAACACGGAATCCAGGAAGGACTCCGTGTCTTCAACAAGCTTTAAAAAGCAGAAACTGTTTATATTAATATATATGTATATTTATACATATATATATATATATATATATATATATATATATATATATATATATATATATATATATATAGTGAGTCATAAACAAACAGTTGCCCTTTCATTTCAGAAGTAACGTTTTAAAAATCCAGATGTGATCATTATTTTCAGTTTATTTCAGCGGAATTAATCTACTGTCCGCTTCCCCCAGGTGGTCACAGATTGTAGTGCAGGTTATAAATTAGGACGCTCGCTTAATTAAAATCGTTTCATTATTCTCCACATTTTTGAATGACACGTAAAATGTTATTTTTTTCTAATGCCCCGTAAACTGTTAATGAATTATTTTTGTTTATTCAAAGGGGGTTCAACCGGATTTGGCGATGATTTGTTCACCTGTATATGAGTGCCCTAGATAAGAGTCTAATGCTTCATTAAGTAACTTTGGGTTTATAGTTTTAGTAATAACATTTATCATAATTTAACACATTTAGGAATTTTAAAAGCTTTGTTCATAAATCTTAAAGGAAAATAGTGCACTATATTTATTAAATTTCCCTATGACAGAAATGTACTTTAGTGAGAAAATGTTATATCATTTTATGTTAACATAATTATTAATCGTTTTAAATTAACATATTTTTATTTTTATTCACGTTTTTCAGCTGCTCCAGGAGCAATGGTCTGCGCTGCATAAGGCCACCTGAATCTTAGAACGAACCGATGACTTTCCAGGTAATTGAATTTTCTATTGTTTTACTCATTGATTTGAAGTTTAATTCATTTTAAACTCAGAAATGCATTTTGAACTATTCATATGTTTTGAACTTTGTTATACATTTTGAACTATGTAACACATTTTCAACTATTTATACCTTTTGAACTTGCAATACATTTTGAACTATGTAACACATTTTGAAATATTTATACATTTTAAACTATGTTATACATTTTTTACTATGCAACACAAATTTTGAACTATGCAACACATTTTGAACTTTTTATACATTTTGAACTTTGCATTACATTTTGAATGTGATACATTATGTAAACTGTACGGCTTTGCATTGCCAGAGCTGTATTTAGTCTATATAATGAACATCTGAAACAATCACTCAGCGGTCGTGTTCATTTAACTTTAATGAAGTTTTTAAAAGATACAAATTTACGCGATATATAATTATTTATATAATTATTATTTTTCATGAAGTTTTGAAATCATGCGATATTATAATTGCATAAATGTTTTTGATGTTTGTGTGTGTTTTACAGCATAAATGTGTATGTTATTTTTTTATTCGTTTTGAAATCATGGTCATTCATCACATCGGTGAATGAGCTAGGATTCCAAATTCCATTTCGTTTATGTTGAAAATGGACACGCGCAGATTAGGTTAAGTAAGAATTATGAAGTTGGAATTTTTTTTCCAATAGAAGTACAGTATTAAAGTTGGCGTTTAATAAAAAAAAAAAAAAAAAAAAAAAAAAGTAGAACCTTTTAAAGAGAAATATTTTCATTCTTATTGAGTGGATCATGTTTTATAAACAGGGAATTTACCCATGGTGCCTGATTAAGCAAATAGATTTGAAAATACGATAAAGATTGTTGTGGTTAGGAACCTTGCAGGGTAAACAATTATTGTATTGAGTAATAGGTAAAGAAAAAATGGACAAAAATGGGTCGGATATGTGAGTTTTTTCGTCAGTACTGAAATGAAAAAGGCCGTCGGGTCTCCAGAATCCTGGCTAATTCCTGTCACTTGTAGGCGTTTCCTGTTCAGGGAAGTGTGCCGATAATAAAGAAACTTCTGTGGATGATAGAGGTAATGAAAGAGCATTAAGTAAATTCAAGCCGGAATATTAAGCGTTATGTGCTAGGAGGTTCGGTCGGTTTATATCTGTAAATTGGCGTGTAAGGAGATCAGAGTATGTTGAGTAAATTGTATAAGGAAAATGATGATTGAGAATGGGATTTCAGGAATATATAAGTAAAAGGAAATGCTCCTATTTACATTAATAGAGACGAAGTTAAAGTTTTCAATCCATAATGAAGATTTCACCACGCACAAAACAAAAAATGTAATTCGTTTAGTGCCACGAAACTAATGGAGTAGAAAAGTTTACACTTTTCAATAGCCATTTGGTTGAACGTCCTTGTTTAATGACGTCACTCTTTGTTTTAGGATGACAATACAAAACATAACGACAAACCATAAAGAAATAACGTCACTTATTACAAGAGAACATTTGAACTTTTAAAAATATCATAATTACTTAGAAAGTGAACTGTCGTAATATTTAAGGTTAAATGGAAACGTTTCTGGTAACTGATTTCTGGTAAGAAAAAAAAACGTATTTTTACAGAATATGTGAAAAACTTATTTATACAGAATATGTGGACTAGAATGTCTGTTCTAAAAGATGTGTATCTTCCATAATCGAGGTAACTGAAAAACATTATCGGTTTGGGAAAGAGTATGGAAGGGAGCGAGCGTTGGGAGGGAAGCACCCCTCCGTCCCCTTCATTAATAAAACATCAATTTAAAAACCTAACTGTAATTAATTCCGTTATTCCACCGGGAGTACAATATAACAGTATATTTCAGCTCTACTGGGGACCAGATGGTGGTCCAAGTTATACGGTTTGGTGCGTTTGCTTAATGAAAACCTATGCATTCATTAGCGTTATTATGCAGCGGTGGTCCTCCTTTTATCATCTCCCAAAATATTTGCAGTTATTGGTTTGGTAAGGAAGGAAAGAAATACTTGTACATTCGTAATGAATGCCTACCGTTATCAGACTAGTTATTTTATTATTTATTATTGTACTATATATGATTCAATGTTTCCTTCGACTCCGGGTGTTTTATTAAGATCTCCATTCTCTCGCCAAGTGACTGATGGTATTTTATAATGATCTCCATTCTTCTGCCAATTGAATGATGGTATTTTATATGATCTCCTTCTCTCGCCAATGTGACTGAATGTTTATTATGATCTTCCATTCTCTCGCCAAGTGACTGAGGGTATTTTATTATTGAGTCGTCCGATTCTCTCGCCAAGTGACTGATGGGTATTTTATTTATGGATCTGCCATTCTCTCGCCAAGTGACTGAGGGTATTTTATTTTATTATTGGTTCCCTCCATTCTCTGCCAAGTGACCCTGAAGGGTATTTTTATTAGTCTGGCATTCTCCTCGCCAAGTGGGACTTTTTGAGGGTTATTTATTAGGTGGTCTCCAGACAATTATAAAACAATCTCGCCAAAGTGACCTAATGGGTATTTATTATGGGTCCGATTTCTCTCGCCAAGTTGACTGGAGGGTATTTTTATTATGGTCTCCATTCTCTCGCCAATTGACTGGATGGGTATTTTGTATTATGGTCTGCATTCCTCCTCGCCTAAGTGACTGATGGGTGTTTTATTTTTATGGTCCTTCCAATTTTCTCGCCAAGTTGACCTGAGGGTTATTTTTTGAATTATGGTCTCCATTCCTCTCGCCAAGTGACTATGGGTAATTTTTATTATGGTCCTTCCATTCTCTCGCCAATTGACTATGGTATTTTATTATGGCTCGTTCTCTCGCCAGTGACTGAGGGTTATTTTATTTAGGTCTACATTCCTCTCGCCAAGTGATGAGGGTATTTTATTATGGTCTGCATTCTCTCGGCCCAGTGACTGAGGGTATTTTATTATGGTCTCCATTCTCTCCCGCCCAAGGTGCTTGAGGGTATTTTTATTATGGTCTCCATTCTTCTCGCCAAGTGACTGAGGGTATTTTTAATTAATGGTCCTCCATTCTCTGCCAAGTGACTATTGGGATTTTATTATGGTCCGATTCTCCTCGCCAAGTGACTGAGGGGTATTTTATTATGGTCTCCTTCTCCTCCGCCAATGACCTGAGGGTATTTTCTTAGGTCCTCGATTCTCCTCGCCAAGGGATATGGGGTAATTTTATTATTGGTCCTGCATTCTTCGCCAAGGGGACTGATGGTATTTTATTATGGTTCCCATTCTCTCGCCAAGTGGACTGAGGGTATTTTATTTATGGTCTGCCATTCTCTCGCCAAGTGACTGAGGAATTTTATTATGGTCTGCATTCTTCTCGCCAAGTGACTATTTTTATTTTTTTGGTTCTCCCTTCTCTCGCCAAGTGACGAGGGTATTTTATTTGGTCCCATTCTCTCCCGCCAATGGAACTGAGGGTATTTTATTATGGTCTCGATTCTCTCGCCAATGAACTTGGGG
>NC_087212.1:66494617-66509617 GCF_015104395.2 Macrobrachium nipponense | reverse complement strand
CATATATTACTAACTATATATATATATATATATTGCTACGTTTATTGATCTCCTCGTCTACCCAGCATTTAGTTAATTATTTTGATTTGTAAAACGGCAGCCATATTCCTCCAAATATCAGCTGATTTAGGCGGGAAACCAAAGCTAGCCAGCCAGAGATAGGAATTTCCTGCCTAGAAGGGGGAAAATAGACTTGTCAGCTTTAGGGACGTATCCCAAAGGGAAGGATGTAGGCAGACTGGTACTTATTAGGCCTATATCTTAAGCTCTTTTTCCTGTGAACCCTCTGCTGGCTGTATGTTGTTTCCAGGATTGCCCTGCTCTTGGGGGGTTAAGCTGACCCCCAACACCCAGGAAAAACACCTGCCCTTGCCCTCAGTCAGCTCCAGTCGTGACCTCGGACGGATGTCCCCAACCAGCCTTCACACTTAGGCCTAACGGCGTTACTGGCGCGCCTAGAGTCCCAGACCGGAGACAAAGCCCAGGCCGCATTTCTACAAAGATCCACTGATCATGGCATCCAGGTACGTCTTGTGAAGCAGCATATTGCCAGTTCTTACCTCCTAATTTTCATAAATCAAACTTCTAACTTATCCCATTGTTCCTCTCACTGCTGCATGCTTCCCCTTGTGTGATCGTCCCAGACAAATGAAGTCATTGCATACCTCAGTTAAACACTAGAGTGCCTTTTCCCCAGTGTTAGAGAACTGAATAATCGTAACTTGTGCAAGAAGTCCTTTTTTTTTATCTTGTCTAATCTGGGATCTTTTTCCAGATTCCCTGAGTCACGTGTCCAAGTCTGTCTGCCCGCAAGTGTTGCATTACCGCAAGATTTCGAAACCAGCTTTTACGTGAATCTCATTTTAAGCCAACTATCATCCCCTGAGGGATATTAGTCCACGTGTGGACCAGTTGCATTTACTTTCCCAGGCCGTTAAACAGCCTCTTGTAAATAAATAGATGTAAAGTAATTAGCTGAGTTTCTGGCGACCTTTTCCTCTAGAGTAAATGTTCACTTTAAATCCTTTTTGACAGTAAGTTCAAGTAATTTTTCCCTCAACTATTCCTGTTTACGTATTGGAGCCCTCTCAAGGCCAGGCTTCATACGTAACAATATAGATATATATATATATATAATATATATATATATATATTATATATATATATTTTATATATATATATATATATAATATATTATATATATATATATATATATGCAAGAATAGAAAAACGATATTGGATAACTTTAAAATTTAAGCCAATATATATATATACATATATATTAATATAACATATATATATATATATATATAATATCTGTATATATATATATATATATATATATATATATATATATATATAAATATATATATATCATATATATAATATATATATATATATATATATATATATATAGGCCTACAATTTTTAAATTATCCAATATCGTTTTTCTATTCTTGCATATATATATTTATATATATATATATATATATATATATATATATATATATATATTATATTGGCCTACAATTTTTAAATTATCCAATGTCGTTTTTCTATTCTTGCATATATATATATATATATATATATATATCTATATATATATATATATATAATATAATTAACTATATACATACTTACATACTGATCCTTTGGTCTACATATACCATGATTTACAAGTCAATGTTGGATTCTTTATGAATGTTTATTCATTTTAAAAAATATAACAAAGAATGTGCTTCCTTGAATGATGATGAGTATTCTTGTTATATTCTGAACTTATTGGTGAGCGAGGATTCATTTCTATTTCTAGTTATACCAATGAGCACGAATTTTGCTGCACGATCAGAAAAGCTTTTCACCCTGCAGACTTATTATTTCTGCCTTCCTTTCAATACGAAACTTCCCAGGTTACATTGCTTTGTTCTAAACCACCAAAATCGTATGATTCTGAAGGGACGATTGTCAGCCATCTTCTCTCTGTGTTATCTCGATGTTTTAACGGCGACTAACTTTCTTATCACCTCCAACCAGACACTTGAGGCACTTCAGGCGGTTATTCTCAAGATGAGATAGCTTTGTCCTCCAACAGCTCTCCTCTGGAGTGATGGGGGCTTTCGGTTATACAAGCTCTCTCTCTCTCTCTCTCTCTCTCTCTCTCTCTCTCTCTTTAAACTGGAACCGTCAGCAAACTGAAATTAAACAAGTTTCACTCATCTTCGTTCTGGGTCAAAGCTTCTTGATAGCGCGCCTAGATCGACCTGAGTGACTAAGTTCGATTCTCGCACTGGGGAGGAGCGGCGAGTGGGCGTGTCCCCTAAAAGCCAGTGCGACTCCTTTGACCTACCGTGAACTGTGTATCTAGTTGTTAGCCGACCGCTGTGGACCGCAGCTAGGGGGAAGACAGAGGAAGGGAGAGTGAAGAATAATTGAAAGAAAACTCTCAGACGTGGGAATTCATGGCTCCGTCAAAATGTGTACCAGCGAAACGGAAAAGTCTCGACCTAGTAAATCATTCGAAATTAATTAATATTGTATTGTTACTTGGCAAGATTTGCTAAGCCAAGGTTCATGTAACATTACAATTATGTGCTCTCTCTCTCTCTCTCTCTCTCTCTCTCTCTCTCTCTCTCATTATATTGTTACTGTAGCGAGAGAAAGAAATTCAAACAGTTGGCAATACGCTCAGTCTTTCGCATTTCTTAAAAATCAGATAGCCATTATTTTTATGCAAAAATTTATTTTTGTCTCTGTCTTCACGGTATGATTTTCAGTTTTTTCACATATCTTTCACTGACTTCGCAAAATATGATATACTTTCCGTGATATGATCCGTGATTCGCTTCATATTACCACTTACTACTATGAGATTCAGGGTCTCTGTAACACGGTTTTTTGGACTTTGCTCCTTGTCAAAGCATCGGATGTAGCTGAAAGTTGACATATGTATATTTTACAACCACACACAAATTTTGTCAGCATTATCAATAACCTAAAACCCGATAGTTTTTAATTTTTATAGAGCAAAAACGATCTAGCCGACGCCATGGCCAATGATTACGAGCCAAGAGTCGAAAAACATTCATTACGTAAGCAAGGTAAACAAACACCTTTTGACTAAATGTTGCCCCGCTCAATCCACCAGACAGAAATTCCATCGGCTCTGAAACCCAAAGACTTTATGAATGGCGGAACGATACATAGATGTGGGTGGGGTATCAGCGCTAGCGTAGTAATACTACTGTAGCAGTAGTGCCGCAACAGTATAGCAGTAATATACATGAATTAAACGTTTAGGCCAACTGCTGGGATCCTTGAGGATCATTTAGCACTTCTACAACTACTCGAGAAGTTAGTTTTATAGCCAGAAGTTAAATTTTCTAATCCAACAATGCCCTAGCCTTCAGTGTTATCCTGAATTATAACGAGACGAAAGTTGGAGCCTCATGAAGTCACCATTCTGACGATAATTATTGGTGAAGGTTTCAAGCCAAGATACGGTACCGGCTATTTTTTTTCAGTAAATAGGTAGATAGCCAATAAATAAAAATTGCTTGACATTGGATATAGCAGTTATCAAATCAAGCTTGTCTTCTATGTTTTTGATAATTACCAACTATTCCCTACATCTTGTCAATCTGATTGTGAGCTATAAAGTAGACTGTAATTTCTTTGGAAACTTATTTTGGGAGTTAGACTAATAATCGAAGTGTTTTTGTATTTATTAACATATTTTGTTGGTTTGTTCATTATGACAATTATCAGTGGAGAGGTTCCATAGTTCATAAAGGTGTACTGCTTTGCTTGTAGTTAAATTTGTATGTCATTGTTGCCAGAGGTTTAGCCTTCGTTACGTATAGCCAATCATCCATCGAGAAAGAGGGAAGAAATGCTGTCATAAGTTACGTAACGAGTGCGTTCGAAACCTTTTCTCTGAGTAAGTTGGCCCGTCTTCAAAAAAGGTCACTTTTACATTATAAGTACCAAATTTATTCAACCTACGTAGTGCAGAATACACTCAAAATTTATGTGTTGATATAATATGTATTCTGAATAAGCGTTATATTTATGAAATGCATAGATAAAAAGTTATTGCGGAAAAACCGTGTTACAGAGGCCCTGAATCTCATAGTAGGATGTTTCAATATCGAAGCGATAGTGAAGAAAAAATTATGTATATTTCAACTACTGTTTTGATTTACATTCCACATAACCTTTAGGTTTTCTGGTTTTCCCACTGCATAGAATGTTTTTAATTTTGCTCTATGTTTTGCATAAATGTATATTTTTTTACACAAGAAAGAAAATAATGCAAACCACAGCTTTGAGTAGGAAAATCGCATTAAAAAGGAAGGCATGACATAAAACCTTATATAAGCCCCCGATTTAAAACGGAAGACAGAAAAGAATTCCAGAGGTCTATGACAAGGCAGTGTAATGATCTCGTTATTAGAGACCAGCAGATTCAAATAAAAACAAGAAATTGGGCTGGAATGACTGACGAAAGGCAAGACAAATCAAGGAGAGGACTGAACAAGACACAAAAATAACCTTAATAATTATAAGTTAAAACACAGACATTACATACAGACAGCACAAACAGTAACAATAATGATCACTTAAATAAGCAGCATAACTTATGATCTGCACAATATGTTACAGATACATAACACCAACGTAGTACACAAAAACAGACAAATCTGGATGCTACTGAAAAATCCATCACATACACAAAGGCGAGGTCCTCATCCTCCCGAGGAAGTGACCAGGTACTAGAGACCTGTCCACACTGCTAACAGAAGCAGCCATTATACAAACAGACGTAGAGTTCCTCATCCTCCCGTCGAAGTCAATCTTCCCGTTGAAGTCAAAAATGATTTCCAACTGCTCCAAATACTGCCATGCTGCTGTTGCCTTCTCAGCCGAGGTTTCCCAGAATCTCTCGGGTCGCCATCCAAAACCTGTCTGCAGCTGTCGCTCACACCACGACAAAAGTTACCTCGTCACCATGACGATAAACACTGGCGGGTAAGGGAAGCAATGCAACCATCGTAATAGTTGTTTAAAGAAAATAACGACTCATCGTTACAGCAGGCAGATGAAAGTCGCGTAATCAAGCACTCAACGACAGTGAACGCTCAGGTAACGTGCGCTGTCCATCAATTTACGGTGTCAAAATAATGCTTGCCATAAAGGAAAATTAGTTTAAAGGGTAGGCGACTTCAGATCTTGACTTCTCTTACATCTTAAACTAATATATATATATCCTATATATTATATTATATATATATAATATATTATATATATATATAATGTAAGTATACATACGTGAAGCCACAAGTATTCTGGTATGCTGCCTATCTTCTTCTTTACCTTCAGCTTTTCCCATTTCTATATGGGGTCGCTGCTTCTAGTCAGTCTTCTCCATCTTCCTTTGTCGTGTACATCTTGTTCTCTGGTATGCTGCCTATATATACATAAAACCCTCAAGCGTTCTGTATGCTGACCAAAGAGTTTCTAATACTCTTTTATGTATTGAAGATAATGGTGTTACGGTTATAATTGCTAGATATCATTAACTTTGCCTTTTTTTTTGCTGCGAGTCGTTCATTAACTTTTATTGTTATTACCTATGCTACAATCACTTTCTATATTCAGTAGTATCGTGATCAGCATTACGTGGTATCATTGCTTAACTAATACTGTACTGTAATCATATTTGTCGAATATTGTCATCTGATCTTTTCATCACACGATGTCAAGGAAAACCTGTTTCTAGGTCATATTTCCATTTGGTAAACAATCAACTCTCTGTTACTCTGAGATGGTGATCATCCACCGCCTTCCCAGGGCATTGTCTCGAGATTTGACGGTGACCAACTTTCTTATCAGTTCAGAGCAGACACTTGAAGCACTTAAAGTTGGTTATTCTCAAGGAGAGATAGCATCGTCTCTCAATGAGCTTCTCCTTTGGGGTTGAAAGAGACTTAAATGTTTAGGATTTCCTTTATTCTAAAACCATCAGCAGAACAAAAAAGTCGCTTCTCTCTCTCTCTCTCTCTCTCTCTCTCTCTCTCTCTCTCTGGAACCCGGGGCTGCTGTCTCCCCTACCCTCCCGATCCCTTTACGTACCCTGACCCGACCTGGGCGGACAAACATGTTTGCAAGAGGACGGTTGATGTCTCCCCTACTCTCCCGTTCCCCTACCTACCCGGCCCCACCTCGGGAGGACAAACTGGTTTGCAGGTGGTGGATTTATTATTAGTAATTATTTTATTATTATTATTATTATTATTTATTATTATTATTTATTATATTATTGATTATTATTATTATTATTATTATATTAAATTTTATTATTATAATTTTAAATTCTACCGTCCCGCTTATCAAATTCGTCTCGTACTCATCGGAAACATAAACGGGATAAAAACAAAAAACTGACATTAAATAATTTAGCATCACATTAAACAAAACCTTAATGAAAGCCAGCTGAGCTTTTGTGGTGTGTCTTTCTTAGGAAGCAAACGAGAAAGTTTTCCTTTCTATTCACCTCCTTTTCGGAAGCGAAACTCTCCTGGGGGCCGGGGGAGAGAGAGAGAGAGAGAGAGAGAGAGAGAGAGAGAGAGAGAGAGAGAGCGTATTTAAGAAAGACCTTCAATTTCTTTTCCCCAAGGTTTATATTGGTAGAACAAACGAGCTTCCCTTTTGAAGTATTGTGCCAACATCCTAAGGGATTTTTTCTGTGCGTCTCTCTTCCTCTACTTCTGTGTGTGTGGGTGTTTTTTTGTGGGGGGTGGATGGAAGGGAGGGGAGGAGGGACCATCGCCACATGACTATTCACTAATTTAAGGAAAAAAAAAAAAGCATGCAAGTGAATAATTCCAGTTTTCGAAAGTTGCTTCTAAACTGTGAGAGATTAAATTGTCAGGTTGAATACAACTAAGAGAAAATTAGACGGGATTATAACAGGACGAAAGATTAAGTTTAATATTTACATTAAACCCAAACCGTGAAATTCGGTGTGGTTGTCGAAATCAACATCATTGGACGTTTATTTGCCCCGCCAGAATCACTTATGAAAAGATGTTTACCGAACTCTGTGAAGACAAAGTTATCAATTATGAGACTAATGCCGTTGCCGGTCTATAATTCTGATGTACAAATCATGTTGACCTGTGACTACAGGCAGAAGGAAATCGAGAAAAACGTAGGTTATTTTTTAGTGTGATTTTTTACAGTACTGATAAGCCTAATATTATGATTCATATATAGATACATGAGAGATCAGATGTTTGTGTAAAGATATGATAAATAGAACAGAAAGCGAAGAACAAGAATTGGTTAGAGCAGGAGGAATAATTGGGTGCATTTTATAAATACAAGAATAGCCAGAGAAGTCATTTCTTTTATATTGTTTTTTACTTCGAGAGTAATAAACCAAAACGAGGAGATTCAGAAATTTAAGTAAAAAGACTTATTAAATAAATTGGTAAAAGACAAATCCCAGAGACAAAAATCGGATGAAGGAAATTCGAGTACTAAAAATTAGAAGAGAAATGTCAGGGAGATAATAGAAAAACGAGAGAAAACAAGGGAAATAGTGGAACCTTCGTAGCACAAGGACAAAGCAAAAAGAACTGAACTTGAAGGATTGCTTTTAAAAGCTCTGGATTGAGTTCTGAACTTTGTCTCGGTTTGAATTTTTTTTTTAACATTGGCCAGTCAGATGTTCTAAGTACCACACTCGATATTCAAACGAGTTTAGGCTTTCGTTAATGCTCTAATTTAACATCAACGCAATGTTAAATCTTGCAAAGAAAACACAGAGGAAAAGATAAAGATAATAACAGGAAATTAGAAAATTAGCATAATATGTATAAAAAAAAAATCCACAAATAATGTAACGATGGGGACAATTGTATAAAAAAGGTACAAAAAGATCCTTGGTGCTTTATTTTGGAAATGGCTTATTATTATAATAATACAGTTCTTTGTCTTTTTCTTAAAATCTCTTATATTTGTCACGACGCATTTCTTTGCAATGCAGTACTAATGTTAATCATAATTAGTAATAGAGGCACTTGTCGATCTGAGTAGGCAACGTAAAATAACCTGAAAATCACACCACTCAGTCATCATAAGAAGCGATTTCCCTCTAGAACCGAAAGTCACCGGCGAACCTTTCTGAGGAAGTCAAGAAAGGGCATTTTTTTAAAGCAAAATCTTTATTGAAGATCATTCTCCAACATCACTGGATATCGCTAAATGTTATGTCTCTTTTTATAACATTATGAATGATCTTATATTCTCATAAAACGAATTATTTACAAATTTAAAACTGAATTGTAGGTAATAACCATTTTTTATTGAATAAAATATTTTTACTTCTCATATTGACCTTTGACCCCGATTGCCTTATGTTATTTGAAGTTCTGTCCAACAAGCGAAAGTGAGGGAATTTTAGCACCAACAACGAATCTCATTATGTCAACCTTAAAAATAATTTCCCAAAGGGAGCTTCCGTTTTTATCACCATTTCCTCACTGCCTGCGACAAAAGTTTCTGACAGCTATTTTTGTTTTTTCATCTTCTTTCTCTCTATTCTGATTTAGTTTTCTTTGCCTAAACAATGCGACCCAAATTGTAAAGAATTTCTCAGGGAAACTTTACCTCAGCAGAGAAGCAATTGCCAAAGGCAGCCCGCTGTTATGGAAATGCAATACGCAAATTGAAAACGTGATAAGCAGAATGCGGAAAGAAAAAGCAATATGGGAATGCCAGTTGCAACATTGCCCTCGCACAGGTAATATCAGCCAAAGCCGTTTTTAAGTTCATTCTCGCACAGGTAATGCGACCGAGTATTGGGAAAATAACAACATATTAGCCCAACTGGGTCTTCATCCGACGCGTTTTGCAAAATCCATTCGTATTTTGCTAATTTGGGGTGAAAAAATTTTTTATTTGATATTTGAAGCAATTACAGCGATGGTACCAACATTTGGAATAAATGGTCAATACATAAGAAGATGGAAGTATAAATGAAAGCATTAAAGAAGAGATGCGAGAGAATAGCCAACTGATATTTCAACCCACCGACATTTATGAATGTCTTCTGTGATGCAATTATTCTGTATCATATTGGTTTTAGTTTAATGTATATAAAAGAAAACTGTTGAAACGACTTTCTCTGTCTGTCCGCTCTCAGATCTCAAAACCTACTGAGGCTAGAGGGCTGCAAATTGGCATATTGGTCAACCACCCTCGATTCATCAAATATACCAAATTGCATCCCTATAGCCTCATTACTTTTTATTCTATTTAAGGTTAAATTTAGTTATAATCGTGCATCTGGCAACGATATAGGGCTGGCCACCACCTGGCTATGGTTAAAGTTTCGTGGGCCGCGGCTCATACAGCATTATACCGAGACCACTGAAAGATAGATATATTTTCGTAGGCCTTGATCATACGCTGTGCAGAAAATTCGATTGCGCAGAAGAGACTTAGGCGCTTTTTTTTTTAACTTGTTTTGTTTGGCATTCCTTATTGTGCATCAAACAAAAATAACAAAGATACAGGTGACTTTGTTTTCCAGCATTACTGCAATAAAATGTTTGTGGATTTCACCTGGAAGAGCTTTTATTAAAGAAAACCAAGCATAAATGATCGTAAAACCAGGATATCTTGCACCCCAAGGGTCACAGTAAAGGGCTAATCAATTCCAAAGTCAAATGATGTTGGCTTTCTAATAGAGAACATTATATAATACAGTTGCTTTAATGTCGGAAGTTGTATTTAGTGCAAATGTCCTCTCTAGAAGGATTCTTCCAAAGAAGAGTAAAAATATTCTACTGGGATTGGCTGTGGCATCACTGACCCCAAACTGAGTAATTACCAGTAATTTGTAATTCCTTAACCACTCGCTGCTATAACTGAATCTGAGACCTTTCGTCTGATGTGGAGCGCTGTGGGTCTACGTGATTTGAGTTTGTCTTTTTTTATGAAAACTATCAATACAGTTATGACTCAATACATATATATGTGTGTGTGTTTGTGTGTCGTTTACAGTTCAGAAGTGTTTTATAAGTGGCACTAATCTGATTATGTCATAAACGCTCTATACTAGATTGCAACCAAGAAATGATGTTTATCATGCCCACAAAAATCTCAGGGTATAAAACCGATACTGACAGTACGTTTAAATGTCTTTCTTTCAACATTATGCCCTTTATACTCTACACAGAAGGCTCATCAGCAACGCATCAACCCTTTATACACACTGTGCCCTTCATCTGTCCTGGAAGCCCGCTCCCGCTTCCTGGAAAATAACAAATCTTTTTACCATCTTATTGTCGTCCATTGTTTCCACATAACCAAACCATCTCAGAGCACACTGAGCCATCCTTCCGTCTACGCTAAAGTTTTTAACATTTTTTCTATACAGATCCACCAATTCGATTCGCATTACGCCAAATATTGCGTGTGTATTTGTGTGCGTATGTGATATAACCTAAAGATTGTAAAGCGTTTTGACCAGCATTTATGAAATTACGACCCGAATGAAGAAGGACGGTTGAATCAACTTCAACATCCATCAAGTCATTATTCTGACCACGCAAAGCAGCGTCCCTATTTGCGGCTGAGAGCAGTATTTTCAAGTTGATGCGAAAATTCCCCAGTTCCTCAGACAATTAAAATTCCAGAAAAATACCTGGAAACGTCCGGGAAAATTAAGAATATAAAGAAGGATTAAAAGTCAAGCCAAGGACTGTTTGGATTCCACGAATATGCCTTTTGCTCACCCAGTGGAAAGGAAGCAAATCTCAGAATAAGAAGAAAACGGACTCTTCAATGGAGATCATTCTGGAAAATCACCAGAGAGATTTTTCCATAATTGAATAAGTGACTGAGAGAGACGTGGTGACGTCTGGAAGTGGAAGAATTTCACCTACTTCCGCAGCCATTGATGCGGAGAGAGAGAGAGAGAGAGAGAGGAATAACGTTGTTTGCGAAATGTTGGCCCAACAACTCGACGAGTCTTTTGCTTCATCCTGTTCCTGTATCCTCTTACTTTGGGTCGTCTTTTACCGAAGCTGTTGCTGTAAACAAGCGTCTCTGGTGCTTCCTGAGGCTCTTAACCTGTCTCTCTCTGTCTCTGGGGTTTATTTAAAGGGGTTCTCAGGATGTCTAGTCTACCTCCCCTCCCCTCCCCTCTCCCTTGCTCCTGCTCCTCTCCCTCTTCCTTCTTCCTCAATAAATCCGACGAGAGTAGAGAAAACAGTTCCTTGTCTTTGTCCTTGAAATATTCATTCGGCTTTAATGTTGTGACTCACATAAACACAAATATATTTTTCCTTTATATACTTTCTAATACTGCATTATCTGCTAAGATGGAGTGCGAGAGACTTAACGCATACTGACACGTGCACAAGCAAAATCACAGTATTATATATATATATATATATATATATATATATATATATATATATATATATATATATATATAATCGTTGTATCAAAACCAGGCGGCTGTTCGGCTCCTACTGGTCGAATTTGTGGTTGAATGTTTGTGATTATAATAATAAAAATGTCACTGTGTAATATGTGCCTTATTCCCGTTCGGGAATAGGTTTGCAGGATAAGTATATAAAATATATTCACACATACACACTTATATGTGTGTGTATGAAAATATATGCTTTCCGTTGCATTACCAATACTTAACTTGTTGATACTAATATCCATTTGGAGTCTTAGATTGTCCTATAACATAGATAAACACTGGAAAAATTCAAAATATATTTTAATAACATATTTTCATTAACTGGGTCTATATTTGTTTTTAAACTGATGTTATATAACACGTGCTAAATTGCCAAATTAAGTCTGATTCATTCACAGCTGAGGAACTCATCGGACTCTTTGCTGAGGAAGAAAATGCAAGATAATCCTCTGTAAAATAGAAATTTCTTGCTTGAAGAAGATATTCTCTCTCTCTCTCTCTCTCTCTCTCTCTCTCTCTCTCTCTCTCTCTCTCTCTCTCTCTGCGTGTGTTGCAGATGGAATTTTTAATACTGCTCTCTTGGCAAAATATAATTCGTTTTCCAGGCGGATGTCTTATCTCATTGGAAAGAATGAGGAATCAGGGGCTTTTGCCCCGATTCTGGCATATAGATACCAGCTCTAGTTTTCTTCTCATTCTTCTTTATATCTGTTTTTCCGTCTTCTCCCATTCTTCGGATAATCTCCTCTGATTCCCATAATCTCTTCAAATGGCCTCCTCGTTCCTTGGAGATATGTCAGCGTTCGTCCTGATTCAGTTTATTTATTCCAATTTCTAAGGAAAGTAACCGACTTGTTGACATTTTCCAGTTCCTATCTTTATCTTTCTGTTTTGGTCCTTTCATCAAGATTCAGTGTTTGATTTTTACTCATTTCGACATCACTTTCTTCTGACTTTTTATATATTTTTAATGTTGAAATGTTTCAATAGGTCAGGTTTCACATTTTATAGGAAAGTCACCTATTCCTGCCTGTGGTAAAATAGAGATAACAATAATGATTATATATAAAATTTTTAACCTTCAATCAGAGTCAAGCCTAGGAACTGTGATGCATGACACACAAAAGTATCTCCAACCAAGATAACAGAATTCACAGTAGTTTGTCACTTTGTCATAAGTTGTATTTCAACAGAGATCTTGCACATTTACAATTGATCCCAGACCCCTTTACCTGCCGAGAGCTACCAGATTCGCTGAACAGCACCACCAGTATGCAATAAATGTGCCTCGTTGTCGAATTTTTGAGTTCCAGTGGTCCTTTATTCCTCACACTGTCGGACTGTGGAACAACCTCCCAGAGGATGTCGTGCAATTGCAACTTCAGAAGTTGAAGCGAAGATGCAATGCTTTACTACCTTAATGATATTCTCATTGCATATAAATACATTTTTAACTTATTTATTTATCAAATCATTTTTTCATATTTAATAAGTTGGATCTCCTCTTAATGTATTCCCTTTACCTCTTACTTCTTAATGATCTTAAATTTCAAGTCAGTGGCCCCTGTAGGCTTGTTTCATATGAATGGGTGTCATGTTCTAAATAATAATAATAATAATAATAATAATAATAATAATAATAATATAATAATAATAATATAAAAGAAAAAATTGCATATATTTAGATGCATTTGTATGTAAGTGTGTATGTATATATATATATATATATATATATATATATATATATATATATATATATATATATATATATATCTTCTTACTATAATGGTCGTTATGTCTGTCCGTCTGTCTGACATTCAATCACGGCCAAACGGCTGGTCAGATGGGCATGAAACTTGGCAGGGTTATAGTGGGGACCCCTAAAGTAGTTTGTGATGGGGTCTCATCCTTTCTCTCCCCACTCCGAAGGGAGAGGGGGTGAGAAGGGATTCCCAAAAATGGGGCTGGTTATGCCCGTAGACTTAGTTACTTTATGAATATATCATATTTAAATTCTGTATACATATGTTTGCTATTATATATATATATTATATATATATATATATATATATATATATATATATATATATATATATATATAACAACTAATTTTGGTTTATTTTGTGTCTGACATACTTGATAAGCACTGAGAACTTTTATTTTCAGCAACATAATTTAGGAATTATAATGATGTTATGTTTAACATAATGTTGGGTATGAATTTATTCGCTTGTATTTAGCAAAGCAGAAAATTCAAGATGATCCATTCAAGGGAAAATTTTCTCAAAGGAAATGTAAAGCTCTCTCTCTCTCTCTCTCTCTCTCTCTCTCTCTCTCTCTCTCTCTCCTGGCAGAATACGATTCCTTTTTAACAAGGTTGTCTTATCTCATTGGAAGGAATAAAGACGGGGAAACTGGGAGAATTTTCCCCGTTCGTGGCATTTCTATACCGGCTCGGATTTTCATCTTCTTATTCTTGTCCCATTGGTTGGGAAATCTCCTTCAGGAGTGATGCATAATCTCCCCAGGCAGCGTCCTTCGCGTCCTGGAGTGACTCGTATGTCCTCTTTTTCCGGTGTTCATTTTAAATTTCTTTTTCGAAAAGATTCATAAATTGTTGGCGTTTTATTCCTCTTGTACTTTAACCTTTGCTGCATCCAGCAAGGGCCTTCTCGCTTTCTGAGTAAACTTTATCCTTTGAGGTCTTCATATGTTTCCACCATTGAATTAAAATTTGTGTATGTGTGTCTTTTTGACAACGATTATGGTAGAACGATGTATTTCTATATTTATATAATTTGGAATAATTATTTTATTAGTTTACTTGCTTTTATTTGGGTTCGAAATATAGATTCATGCCAATAGCATCAAATATTTCTTGTTTCTCGTCTGACTCCTTTGTAGGATCCCAGATAAGACAGAAAGTTTAAGTTAAGTAAACATTAAATATATTAACATCAAACTTAAAAAAAACATATATCACAAGACTTTGTTATCATCGATCTAATATTTCATGAAACGTTAATCAGATGTAGCTTGAACAAGGAATCATGTAAAAGATTGGCTGTCGTGGGATATGAACGGTTTTTTTTTTCAGATCATGTCGATTACTACTGATGTCATGTACCATATTCACCATTGTACTTTTACTGCTTGTTATTTCCATTGATGTTATTTATTTTACAGCTAATAATGTATATGTGTGTGTCTGTATGACTGTGAGTGTGTGTATGTGTGCGTGTCTGAAGTGATGTGACAGCACAGCCTTCACTACAGCGGGTGACCAGATTGGTCAGTCTTTGGGTGATGACGTAATTACAAGTCAGCATCACACTTAGATTATGACCTGATGCCAGAAATGAGGGTCAGTGATGGAAGGTCATTGCTTCGTATGAGATCCATTTGAGTGAGAAGGTCGTATCAAGGAATATGGAAACAGGAAGTTTATGGTAAAATTTTTTTAAATTGACGGAAGACATTCAGCAAATTTTGCT
>NC_087212.1:66422117-66489617 GCF_015104395.2 Macrobrachium nipponense | reverse complement strand
CCATCTTATTAACTGGAGTCAAGCAAGAGCCTTAATCCCATGTAATGACACAGTTAAAAGGAATATCATTGAATCTTGTTTCATCAAGTCAAATAATAGAAATGTTCTAAATTTAAGCCTTGGTTTATTTAAACTTGATGCTTTCATAATGAAAAAAGTTGTAGATAAATATAAGCAACGAAATTATATATTCAGTTTTTACCTGTTTTGGTCTGTAAAGATACTTTGTAATTTTGGTTAGGGTCAAATCTGTTTAGGTTTGTGACCGTGTGATATCCGATAATCCTGGATTATCTCTTTTAATTTTTACCCTGGTATTCTTGATCTTGTTGTGTACCTGAGACCTTTTTCTCCAATTGTATTTCATTTGCACCTTGACAATGTCTTAGTAAAGACGGAAGCGCTTGGATTTCTGACTATCATTTTCCTGTGGTATTCGCTTATATAATGAAGTCACGTGCATCTACTGCGATTTTTTAAGCATAAGTGTGTGTGTGTGTGTGTATGTTTATATATATATATATAATAATAAGTATTATATATATTAATATAATTATAATCTTATATATCTATATATATATATATATTATATATAATATAATATTGATATTGGATATGTAGATGTGTGTGTGTCTTTTGGATATGCTTATCCTACAAACCTTCACCGAGCAGGAAATAAGTGAAATAGCTTCCTCCTCTCCAGTCAGGGTTTGAACCGACATATTCAGGGATTCCAGTGAGAAGGAACTATGATGCCCTGGTACGAAGGTGGAAATCTGTAACACGTGACTCATTCTGAATTTTTGTGACACACCGTGAAATTTTCTTTATATGCATAAATATTGAGCCACAAGTATAGCTTTATATCCAAACCACCATACATCAAGAATAAATTACACCTCTAAGGGGACTTATAACTGATAAGTGTTTCCTCACCAGTCGTATTCGAACCACTGCCAGGTCTAGAAACAGTAATGGACAGTGACTTTTGACCACTGACTCATCATCATTAGCCAGGTGTTGCAGATCTACCAACCAATTGCCTTAGTGAGGGTGGGTTGATATCAAGGTGTATGCAAAGCTGAGTCGATATCAGCTTTTACCTTTCATGAGGGTTCATTGGTCAGAAATTGTGTCTAAACCAGGCGGCAGTTCGATTCCCAGTGGTGAGGCACTTATTAACTATAATAAAAGATTTATGAATATAAAAAATGTAACAGTGTATATAACAGGAATTCAAGTATATTTATATATATATGGATATGTGCATAAAGTGTACCTGTTTTTGCGTGCGCATGTGTTAGTATGTGTGAAATCTCCTTCACTTCATCGTAATGGCAAATGCCATATCAAAAAAGGACATAATGGAAAAATGTATTTCTGTTTACCTATGTGAGAGTCAGAACTTTAAAGACGAACGAATATTTCAAAGACAAAGAAAAGGAACTGTTTCCATCTTCTCACGTCGGATTTATTGAAGCGGAGAGAGAAGAGGTAGAAAAGAGAAGAATTGGAAGAGGAAGAGAGTAGGGAGGAAGACAGAGGGGAAGGGAGGCAGATGGGACATCCTGAGAACCACTTCAAATAAAGGCCAAGAAACAAGCTAAGAAGCACCAGGGACGCTTGTTTACAACAACAGCCTCTGTAAAAGACGACTTCCAGTAAGAGGGTACAGGAACAGGACGACCCCAGAAGACTCGTCGAGTTGTTGAGCCAACTTTTCGCAAACAAAGTTATCCGGGAATTCTCTCTCTCTCTCTCTCTCTCTCTCTCTCTCTCTCTCTCTCTCTCTCTCTCTCTCAGCGCATTAATGGCAGCGGGAGTAAGTGAAATTCTTCCACTTCCAGACGTCACCACGTCTCTCTCAGTCACTTATTCAATTATGAAAAAATCTCCTTGGTGATTTTCCAGAATGATCTCCATTGAAGAGCCCGTTTTCTTCTTCTGAGATTCGCTTCCTTTCCACTGGGCCCGCAAAAGGCATCTTCGTGGAATCCAGACAGTCCTTGGCTTGACTTTTAATCCTTCTTTATATTCTTCATTTTCCCGGACTTTTCCAGACGTCTGCTATTTTAATTGTCTGAGGAACTGGAGAATTTTCGCTTCAAACTTTAAATTCCTGCTCTCTTCTGCAAATAGGGATCTGAGTTGCGTGGTTGGAATAATGACTTAATGAATGTTCAAAGTTAATTCAATTGCCTTTCTTCATTCGGACGTAATTTCGCAAATGCAGGTTAGAGTGCTTTATAATCTTTTTTTTCTTGGAATATTGTCGAGAAATTTTATATAAACACGTGCACACACTTACACACGGAGTATGTGGCGTAAGACGAATTCAAATGGAGAGAAAAGTGGATCTCTGTTAAAGTAACGACGGAAACATTACCGTAGGTGGAAATGTGGATCATTGTGTTCTGAGATGATTTGTTATGTCATGTTGTGAAAGAATGAACGACAATAAGATGGATAGAAAGACTGATAATTCGAAAGCAACAAGGGGAAGAAAGGAAGGGCCTTGATATCCAGGAAGCACGAGAGTCCTTGTAAGTCAGATAAAGGGGCAGAGTGTGTGCGTTGTGACGAGTCTTCTGTGTAGGTGTGTGAAGCGCTTAATGTTGAAAGGAAGACTTTTATACGTACTGTCAGCGTCTGTTTATACCATGACATTATTGTGGCTTTTTTGCTAAAAATCATTTCATGGTAGTAATATGACATACGTCGTTCATTATAGTATTAGGCTAGTTCTACTATTGTGTCCTTTCATCCTTTCAATTATAAAATACTTTTGAACTGTAATGACATTATATATATATATATATATATATATTATATATATATATATATATATATATATATATATATATATATATATATATAGTGTGTGTGTGTGTGTGTGTGTGTGTGTGTGTGTGTATGAGTTTATGTACATAGATATGTGTATATATATGCATATATATTGATAGTCATAACGATATTGATGTTAATTTTCCTTAAAAGAGAATGAATGCCACATCGCATCGACCCCCAATGACAAAAGGTCATAGATTCACAGGCATTGCATCTATGTGGTTAGGAAATTACCGATTACGGGTCAGTGATGCCATAGCCAATGAAAACTTCATGAGAGGCCTTTGGCAATACTAGATACAGATTCCAAGATGGTTACTACAATGGTATTATGCAATGTCTCTCACACAGCCAAAAGCATTTGCCTTTGGAACTGATTGGCGCTTTACTGTGACTCATTCTTTGGGTGCCCGATCTCCTCAATTTACTGTCATTTCTGTTGGGTTTCCCTTAACACAGCCTCTTCCAGGTGGAGCCCACAAGACACAGATTGCATTATTGCTTGAAAACACGGAGCCGCCTTTATCTGTAGCTTTTTCGATTGATTCACATTAAACAGTGATTAACTAGATAATAGCCAATACAATAGAAAAATTACCTTTATAAATGTTTGTGGGTTTAAACATCAATCAGGTGCTTGAGGTTGCCCAGATTAAAAAAAATAACTTATTTGTCCAAAAATGTATAGAGGTTAAACGTCTTTGTAAGTCAGATGTTTCCTAAGATTTTTAATCTTTATCCTCAGCGATTATCTGTCAGCTAAAAACCTTCCACATCAAGTAATTATCAATCTTATGTAATTCCTCTCAACATTTATTTACGTCTGTCTTGTTTTTAACTATTCTTCGAAGATGTTAGTTTTCTTCTTATGAAGACTTCAGAGCTTTGCCATTATACATTTTATTTGTGCGGCTTTCTTAACTTCTGTAGATTGCATCTTTATCACTAGCCCTCCGCCGTCTCCACCTCCTCCAAAACCCCTCACCCATTTCATCTGTTTGAAAGATGTTTAAGACTATCTGACCGTCTTCGTTGTATGCTAGATATTTTGTCCTATCTTTTTATCCATACGTATATTTGTATATCTATGAGTATGTGTGAGTGTTCGAGTGTAGAATTAAACTTGTGTTGAAAAGGTGATTTCGTAGTTTCCTATCAGGAACCTTCATGGATAAATCTTTTAAGGAAATTAAATTACCGCAGATGGCGAATTAATTTAATGAAACCAATGAGAGTCGTATATTCAATCTCCAACAGCATAAATTCTCATTCAGAGAAATATTTGTCATTCTGGAAACACTTTGAACTCATGATTTAAACGCGCGTCCTTCGTTAGGGAAAACATCAAAGAAATGAAACTTCTCTCGCAATGAAATGAATGAAATCGTAATCAGAGTCGCAATAGGGAAGGAAGAGTCGGCCATTATAGTGAGGGTGGGAGCGGACGATGTTGTCAAAGAAAACAAAGAACAGTCGGAAGTAAGATCGAGGAAGGAAGCCGAGAGAACGGAATTAAGTCTCAGAATAACAGTTTTGGCGGGGATTCTTTTCATCGCTTTTGGAGGGAATGGCGGAAACGTTTACTGAAGGCGTTCGTTCCATTCGACTCTTGATGGGAGTCCGAACGGATTGATTGAAAGGCTCAATAGGCGGCTGAGAACGCTCCCAATCGGTGCGCCAACAGCCAAAAACAATACTGGGTTGGACTCGATCTCTCGGTCCAGTTTCAATCTGGGATTAGTGAGGAGAGGAATGGCATTATATTTCTCTTCCTCTCACTCTTCATTTGGCCTTTATTGGTCGTCTTTCTAAGGATAGATGGGAATTAAACATACTGTATCACCAATGGAAATTATAAACAAGAACATTTTGATTTTTAGGCAAATATTTTATTATTTTAACAAGGACATATTTAGTGAACATCGAATTAGGGCCCAAATTATGAAAAAGGCATTTCAGTTTCTTTTTAGAGTTTAGATAATTACATTTAGAAGATGCGCATTAGATTGTTATATTATTTCACAAATACCTCATTTCCCCAGTCCGAATTTTAGGACCATGTCATAAAATCGCAGAATATGTCATAATGTTTCTTTTTTATGTTCCCTTGTGACAGTATCACTGTTTCTGCACGGATTTTTTTAAAGTTTGTAAACCTACTGATTTATTTCAGCTTATCTCATCGAACAAGATAAAACAAGAATATGAGTCTACTCCGCCCACTTTGCTCTAGGTACAATTACGATTGCTAGGCCCGCCGATGGCTTCCGCTCCACACCAAACTAGTTCACCAGATGAGAATAATCAGCTTCGCTGTCGTTAAAAAGAAAACTTGGCTATGCTGGGATTTTATGCCCGGAATGGTATTACTTTAGTTAACATTGTAACGAGCCAAATCATGACAGAAGGGTATGACTCGAAGGTCACAGTAATATTACTATAATATGTGTGTTTGTGTGTGTGTGTGTATGTGTGTGCATGCGCCCGCGCTTGTGTAAAGAAAGAAAGGCCAGAAGTTTAAATCCTTCCTCAGAAGCAAAATACCTCTTACAAGTAAATGAATACAAGAGATACAACGAACCCACGTGATAAATATAGCTATCATTAAGTAAACGAATCCGGTGTAAGAGATTCCCCTCGAAAATGAGTACCCCGTTAATCAGCGAGCCAATAATTAAATTAACATACAAAGACAGTAGGGAAAAAATTCGGGAAACTTCCACGCATCGTGAAAAATAACAATTTCGCCGAATAACTGATGCTCTCCCATCAGCCTTTAATGTTTCTATTAATCTTAGAACAGATCTCGTGTTTGCGAGGTGGGATGTGTTTTCCACAAAGGAAATGTTCGTGGAGTTGCAAAATAAAGAGCTGTTGCCAACATGAATACTTTAACATGCAATGAAACGTTTGAATACATTCGGAAATGCTGCAAATTAGGTGGATTTACCAGTTATATAACAATAATACTGAAAGTCTCAGTCAAATCAAAGGCTAAATTCTATTTACAAGTAAGTTTATCTGTTTCTCTAAAAATCTAATTTTTGTAGGTGAAAGGTCACATAGTAATTGTCAGATGTTCATGCCAGTCATGGACAGGTACGGGCGTACTCAGGAATGGCTTAGTCGTGTTCATGAAAATGTTTTAGTAATTACAAACCAATAAATGCGCAGTTTTCCGTAACATTTGGCTATATTTGAGAATAGGATGCTCAAGACGTTAAAGAAAAAGAAGACGTGTTTGAGAATAGTGCACTAACTAAGGGTAGAGAGACACAAACGAAATAGAAATTGTTTAAAGGTAGTCAGTTTTTTATATAAGAAAAAGGGCGAAAACCCGAAGGTTGGAATTAAATTGCCGAGATGGAAACAAACTTCCCAGACTCCTAACAGAATTATTCGACCATTTCTGATGCTGCGTTGGGATGTGTTACGCCAGCGGTCAGTGTTCCTGACATCTGCCGGTACAAGGTCAAACAATAAGTTGAGTCAGACAAGCCTCTGATATGCTGCATTTCGCGCTAATTTCCCGAAGTTCGCCTCAGAAATAGAATTCCAAAGCGATTCAAAGTGGCCCAGTTTTCTCTCTCTCTCTCTCTCTCTCTCTCTCTCTCTCTCTCTCTCTCTCTCTCTCTCTCCTCTAATTTTTAGCAAATAATCTATTGTAAATATGGAGAGAGAGGAAAATCCATCCTATTGTACAATGTACGTTTGCACGTAAATTGTACAATATTTTGTTGAAAACTTGGTACTCTTATGAAAGGGAAGAAAAGAGACTCGGTTTATTTTTCTTTTACACATATTTCTTCCCCTTTTTAATTGAAACATACCTGCTGTTCATCGAGAAGAGACTTTTGTATGAAATAAAATCAGTCAGTCATATTTTACGCAGTTGAAACATTCCTACTAGTTGACTTTTTGTGTGTAAACACCAAGCATATTTTTCTGTGGAATGATAAACATAAAGAAATTCAGGGTACACAATATTTTCAACAGTATTGTGTGGACGCCCAAAGCCGTAATCATGGTATAGCATAACATTACTCGATGCATTTGAATTTAAAAAGTAATAGAAAATCTAATTATCAGCAGAGCATCATACGATCATTATTATTCACCATTGTTATACAGAAGATATCCTGAGTGTGCTATTGCAAGTGACAGTGTCATAATCAATCTCTTTGGTCGTCATCAGCCGGATGTGTGCATGCACCGATGACGCCATGTTTTTCAATGCATATTTGAAAAGGATGAAATTGCAAAACATTGGCTTCATCCTTATTCTGTCATGAGCGACTAATTGGGTTACCAATACAAAACAGGATTTATTTTACATGGGAAAATTGCGTTGGCTTTCGGCAGGTTTATACTAAGTTGTTGATTGGTATGAAACATTCTGATATTTATATGCATGTATATATGTGTGTATATATATATATATATATATATATATATATATATATATATATATATATATATATATATATATGTAAATACATTTAATTGTATATGTATGCATATATATACAAATACAATTTCTTTTTTCAGATATATATACATATATATGTATGTATAGAAATGTATGTAATAATATATATATATATATATATATATATATGTGTGTGTGTGTGTGTGTGTGTGTGTGTGTGTGTGTGTGTGTGTGAAAGACAGTAGGATAAAAAATGGAAATGGAGAGTATTTAGTGGAAGGGGCTGGTGTATATTTGAGATTGCATTTGGAAGTGGCTGTTAAGGTGACTTATAATAGACAATTTAGAGGCTGAAATTGGAAGACACCAGACGTTGATGGGTTTATAAGTGAGGGGCTGCAGTATGGTGGTGAAAGTGTGAATGAGTGGGTAACCAGTATTTGGTGTGTTGGTCATCACTGGATGTGAAAGTTTCAATGAAATTGATTAGAGGAAGAGCCTTTTTTTTTTTTTTGTGAGAGAGAGAGAGAGAGAGAGAGATGCAAAATCAACTAATTTCTGGCTTGAAATCAGACAGACGGACACAAACTGACGTAAGGAAAGAGAGGTTGGGTGAGAGAGGGAATGAGGAGGAAATAATAGGTCATTATACCAAAGCAAAACAATATAAAAAAAACCGCCCTCAACAATAAAATTTACCCACCTTTTGGCTTGATGGTCTTTTCAGGTTTGGTTTCGAACGATATCAGCATTTCTGGAAGTATATCCAATTTTGCACTATATTTGCCAATTTTGAAATTGAGACCCAATTTCGGCCTTGCAATAATAAGATCATTCAAAATAACTTAAACGCATTCAAGAAAGTTTTTGCAGAGAGGTAATATCAAATGGCATACGTACAAAAATACTCTATTTGAAGGCATACAGACCACAAGGGCCACCCCGTCTCCTACCGGTTCTACAGGAAACACGTGAGTAGGTCCCTTTGGATAACCGTGGTCCCAGGGCTCGACAGTTAATATCGTTATGGGCAAGATGATGCAAAACTTCAGATTAAATACATAGATGTAGTTGCTAGGTTATGGGAAAAGAAGATAGGTCGTGAATTAAGTGAAGAATGGCTGATGTTAGCAGACGCTACATTATTGATTGTGGATAGTGAAGAGAAATATGAGAGGGAATTGGAGTAGCAAGAGTAAGGTCATGAGGGTAAATGGGAAGGTGGAAGATGGAACACTGAATGTTAAGATGGATAGTGAGAGAGTGAAAGTACTAGATTCTTATAAGTATTTATGAGTGAATATATTGTATGATGATAGGATGAGTGAAGAGGTGAGTCACGTATTACATGAAACATGAAAGGTACGAGTATGTGTGCAGATGATTTTGAGGAAATTTGGAGTGCTATAGAAGCCAGGATTGGACTGTATCTTGGGATCGTTGAACCACCTGTCCTTTATGGAATAAAGAGCAGAAGTCAATGTGAATGAAAGAAAGTGCAAGTTATCGTGATGAATGTTTTACGATGTATTTACAGCAAAATAAAATCAAAATGTGCAGCTGAAGATAAAATGATTCGGTCGCGTGTTAGAGTGGAAAATTATCGGTTAGTACAATGAGTATACATTTCGGAAATGCTGGTCCAGAGAAAAGAGCTGAGGTATTTAATAGGCATTTGAAGCTGTACAATTCTATGTATCTTCTCTACCACTATATATTTTGATTGAGGGAACCTGAAAGATTAATCAAATTCAGGTCTTTAGAATTTACAATTCATTTCAAAAATAGAAATAGTGTATTTTCACCTGAAGTCTTTATGTTCTTTGATTTTAATGTTGAAAAGCAACGATATTCAGAGGGGGGAAGGCATGAGATGTTATTAATCTTACTCCAGATAATAATAATGTAACTAGAGGGTAGCTGAAACATAGATACCTAGACCATTATGCAGCTAATTTGAACCTAGAACTTGCTTCCTTACGGAGAATATGTTTGCAAGAAATATCCAGGTTCATATGATGTTTCATTAGTTTATTTGATACGCAGAAAACAAACTCGACAAGGAATGATAGTCTAGAATAGTTTTGATGGATTTTATTACTACTTCCTACAACAATGTTGTCTTTCAATAAACGTAATTTGCATGTTGCACGGTGTCTATTATACATACTTACTCTATGAGGAAGATCATTGCTCGTAGAGAGCTTCAGAGATAGAATTAAAAAGAGGACAAACATTTTTATTGTTTATTAGCCAACGTTTCGGCATCCCTATTTTTAAAACTACAATTGACATAAGGTATTTAGGAAAATCAAATGTGAGAGAATGCAAACCATCATCCCCAAAGTTACACGAATGAATCGGAAAACTGAATTCATTCCAACATTCATCAAGTCGTTATTCCAACCACGTAACTCACCGTCCCTAGTTGCGGCAGAAAGCAGGAATTTTAATGTTGATGCAAAAATTCTCCATTTCCTCAGACAATTAAAATTCCTGAAAAAAATGCCTCGACGGGCTCAGGAAAAATGGGGAATATGAAGAAGGATTAAAAGTCAAACCAGGAACTGTCTGGATTCCACGAAGGTGCCTTTTGCGGGCCCAGTGGAAAGGAGGCGAATCTGAGGAGAAGAAAAAAAACACTCTTCAGTGGCGATCATTCGAGAAAATCACCAACGATATTTTTCCATAATTAAATAAGTGGCTGAGAGAGAAGTGGTGGTGTTTGTAAGTGTAAGAATTTCACCTACTTCCGCTGCCATAAATACGATGAGTGAGAGAGAGAGAGTATTCCTGAATAACTTAGCGAAAAGTTGGCTCAAGAACTCGACGAGTCTTTAGGGGTCGTCCTGTTCCTGTATCTTCTTTCATGGTGTCGTCTTTTACAGAAGCTGTTGTTGTAAACAAGCGTCTCTGGTGCTCTCTCTCTCTCTCTCTCTCTCTCTCTCTCCTCTCTCTCTCTCTCTCTCTCTCTCTCTCATGGGGTTTATTTAAAGGGTTTCCCGGGATGTCCCTTCTGCCTCCCTTCCCTCTCCCTTCCTCTCTGTCTTCTTCTTCCTCTTCTTCTTCAGTAAGCTTAAAGATAAATTAAGAACATATTCATCTTTATATAAGCATTTAATCATGAGGCTAAATAAAGGAGACACGTTATGAGCAAGATACATTTACGTACAACCACGCGAAATTAAATTGTAAACACATGCAATCGCACGAAACATTACATTTAAAACAGAAAGAATCGGTGGAAATGTTTTCGAGGAAAACAAAAACAAAAAAAGTTGAAAAATTAGGTACCAATAAACTGAGTCTCGGTTCCCAAATGGTGCATCGCTCGCCCGCCTCTTTGATGTTGGCAATAACATCACTCTTGGAAACGTTTTATGCTCGAGCGTTTTTCAGGTACAGCGATGCTGCTGCTGCTGCTGCTGCTGCTGCTGCATTAAAGCAAAATTTGTTGCCCTGACCCCGTTAATTAGTTTCCTCGTATAAGCGCCGGTTGATGGGTAGATGTGTTATTGTATACATGAGCAAATACACTCATGTATTTCTCTTTGGATTCTTCCTCCCGTAGTAATTAAATTGACATAAATAAAATAAAAGAAAAAGAAAAATATTGCAACCTAATTTTTATACTTTATCATCTAAAATGTCTAAGACGAATAAAGCTCTTTGTCTTCGTCTTCAGCCTAATTAGGATATTTTTCCTCGAAAGCTTGTCATAATATTCTCTTCACCTCTAGTGCCCTTAATCATCATTAAGATAAGATAAGATTTACAGGTAGGCGCTTTATTATTGAAACCGCACTTTTATATATACAACAAACATTCACATATATATATATATTATATATATATATATATCTATATATATATATATATATTATATATATATACATATATGCTTAAAAAATCACAGTAGATGCACGTGACTTCATAAATAAGCGAATACCACGGGAAATGATAGACAGGAATCCAAGCGCTTTCGTCTTTATTCAGACATCGTCAAGGTAGCTCCTTGACGATGTCTGAATAAAGACGAAAGCGCTTGGATTCCTGTCTATCATTTCCCGTGGTATTCGCTTATATACATATATATATAATATATATTTTATATATATATATAGCAAAATTATGAATACTGTATCCGTTCACTAAAATATTATGTTGTAGGAAGCCCACTAAAATTTGGAAAAAACTGAAAGTTTCTATTTAAGCTTTTATTTTCATTCTGAAAAAGGAGGAGAATGTACCTCCGAAAGCTTAAATAAAAAACTTTCAATTTTTTCAAAATTTTAGTGGGCTTCCTACAACATATATATATATATATATATATATATATATATATATATATATATATATATGTATATATATATATATATAACTAATAAAAGGAGCCCATAAAAACACCAAATGTAGAGAGAAAAGTACTATATTTCAGAGACTGCTGTCTCTCTCTTCAGGTATATACCTGAAGAGAGAGCAGCAGTCTCTGAAATATAGTACTTTTCTCTCTACATTTTGGTGTTTTTATGGGCTCCTTTTATTAGATGGAATTCTGTTGTTACAGAACATTTTTTACCAGTCATATATATATATATATATATAATAGTAATGTATAACTGAATCACGAAAGTTAGGAACGTGATAAATCCATAAATGAAGATATATGCCACGAAGGAAAATAAACGATGGAGTATCCGCGAGACCTTTCAACGTTTAAACGTCCTTTACTAAGCAGATGAACTGACATACACGAGGAAAAAGACAAAACAAGAAGATTCGTATTACTGACAGATAAGGATTATAAAGAGATTAGTACCTAGAATCCGACACACCTGGAAGATGAGTAACCTTCCCAAACAAGCATAAACAGTGGGTGCAATTAAAAGTTTAAGACAATCATCTCATACAAGGAAAAAAACAATTAAAGGATTATAGGTGACAGCTATTCAGAACTTTGGTAAACAAAATCATATTCACAATACATGTTAGACATATATTACAACGAAGATAACTCTAATGCAACTAATTTTTATTTAAGTCTGTAATTATATCTTTGAGGTCATTCTTAAACATGTTACAAATACAAGGGTCTAAATGCCACGACTATCATTGAAATTACAATGAAAAGTAAGTTGTATTAAAGCAGATTCTAAAAGATTTCGTGATAAGACATCTCTTGACCTTGCAATTACTGAACTACCAACCCAATTTATTCGGTGGTTGTTTTCAATTAAATGAATGAATATTGCAGTAGATGTTTGGCCAGTTTTTACGGAATATTTATGCTGGCTTAGCCTTACTTCTAGGCCCTTTCTAGACTGTCCGAGATAAAATGAGGGACAATCCATACATGGAATTTTATATATTATGTTGTTGCTTTCTCTGTGGCCATTTTTTATTAACATTCCTTTTAGTGTGTTATTATAGGAAAAAAACAAGGTGTGTATGTGTGTGTATAACTGAATCACGAAGATTTGGAATGTGATAAATCCATAAATAAAGGTATAAGCCACCAAGGAAAAATAAACAACGGAGTTTCTGCAAGATCTTTCGACTCTACGTCCTTTACTCAGCAGATAAACTGTTTATCTGCTGAGTAAAAGACATCGAGTCGAAAGATCTTGCAGAAACTCCGTTGTTTAATTTTCCTTCGTGGCTTATACCTTTATACCTGAAGAAGGAAAATTAAGTCAAAATGGCTTTCCTACAAAGAATGAAATGCGAACCTTTACATAAAAATATTGTTATTCACTCTCTTAGCGAAACATAATACATTTTCCACACAGGTGACTTCTCAAATCGGAGGATATAAAGAAGAAACCCAAAGACTTATTTCTTCTTCTTTTTCTTCTTCTTTCTTTCCTTCTTTCTTTCTTTTGAAAAATTTCGTCGAGGAGAGGCGACGTATTAACTATCAAAACATAGTCCTTCGTTCCTCGACTCATGTCATCGTTTTCCGATATCCATTTAGGTTGTTCGTCTGCAATGAATAAAAACCCTTTAACAGTTTAGTTGTTGTTTTGTTCTTGTTTTTCGTATAGCTTTCTTTGTTTCAGCAACATAACTCTTTTCATTTTTTATTCTTTTGTTTTCGTTTACGTAACGTTTTCTACTTTTTTGTATATTATTATTATCCTATTTTTATCTCTGGCCGTTATGTTAGTACCTGTGGTGGTTCTCATTATTTTCCCAAAATATAGAATATTTTTCTGAAGAAATTTTGTGCAAGATCACATGGTCAACTTAAAAGAAAATAATAGTGATAATGTTTTCCTCTCTGATCCCAGAAAATATGATGATTAAAATATTTAGTAGTTTAGCATCATTTTTAAACATTGACATTATTTTCAAAACGTTGGTCATTTTAAAGGTCAACATTTTCCTATTCGTTATTTTTTATGGAAATTGATATGTAAGTAGCTTAGGTGGTTGTTGATTGAAGTTCAGAAGTCAATTTAAAGGTAGATATTTGGTTTTCTTTGGAATCTTTCCATCATGAAGAGATACCGTACAAAAATTAGTCAACCATTCACACTTTCAACACTAAGCTACCATCTCTCAATTAATATCCCAATAATACCTTGGCGTCTTTCCTTCTGCTGCCTCTTAATTGCTATACATATATTCGTAATGGTCTCTTCCACAAGCATTCTCAAACTTACAGTAACCTTTCCATTATTGTATCGGCCAACTCTGCTTCAGTTATATCATCCGTCCGCATTCAGCAATTTTTAAAATTACTCCATGCAGGTCACATTCTCTTCCAACAACATTTTTTTTTTTTCATTTGCATTTTCTATCTCAAGATCCACTTGCTTAGTAACCTTTCCTTCTGCATTTGCACTGTATAATAATTTATTCTCCATTCAGATACAACATATATTTATATGTATATAGTATGTGCGTGTGTGTGTGTTTGCATGTGCATGCTGTGCGTTTAAAAGAAGTACAAGCATGTGCATGCTTTGTGTGTATAAAAGAAGCACAAGCATGTGCATGGTGTGTGTGTTTAAAATAAGTACCAAAGCGCAGCGCCATCGTTATAGCAGTCTCAGGATGGAAGAGGGCGAGGTCGTTTGAGATTCTCCTCTCGGTGGGTAGCGACAGAGAGACGATCGTAAACACTTAATGGTGGTCTCAGCCAGTGAGGCCATTCACTGGTTAATGACGTAATTACAAGTTGCTATCCTCCTTACGTCATCACCAGATGCCAGAAATGAAGGTCTATGAAGAATGGGAACTGCCAGATATGACGATGAAAGGAAGTAAAGCAGACTGAGGACATTTGATTTAAAGACGGAAAAGTGGAAGAAGAATCACTGAAAAAACTGAAGCCGAAAAATGGCGAATGAAAATTGGTAGAGAAATAAACACCACGGGGCACTGAAAACATAAGAGAATGCAGAATGCGGTATGGATACTTAGTAATGCAAGAATGAAATAAAAACAAAGTAGCAAGAAGAATAATGTTTAGAATCTGGAATTTTTCAAAAAGGCAACAGTACCTAAACTCCGGTTTTATCCCTTTCCGGTCTCCGTTGTAATTGTTTGTTGCTCTGTGTTTTGTCAGCAGTAGTATAAAAGTTCAAGATTTTATTTCCGCTTAGTGTTTCCAGGCGCTTGATAGTTTTTCTCTTTGTTGTTAAACCATCATTAGCGTATTTAACACCGCCTATATCTAACAAGATATGGAACTGAGGGAAAAGAAGTATTTGTTTGTCAATATATAAATCATGCGAAGTGTGTGTGTTTATGTGTATGTGTGTGTGTGTAGTAATTCAAGTTCAAAACCCGAGGTTAATCCAATGTTATGAAGTGTCCTTACTTATATATATCTATATATATATATATATATATATATATATGTATATATATATATATATATATAGTACTTTTCCTCTATCGCCACCATGTAGTGTATACATGCTTGTGTGAGAACGCATATCATCTTTACCGTTATTGTATTCAGCGGCACGAAAGTTGATAACACCCGTCAACTTAATTCAGTAGAATCAAGCAGAACTTTTTTTCTCTTGTATCATGTACTGATGCTCATAGCCAGTGGCGAATAACATGTTATCTCTTCGAGAAATATAATGATATTCCGTAGCAGCCCCGTCCTCCAAACGATAGTGCGTTGTTTGTACTGTATTGAATTGGCAATCCTTCATCCTTTATGAGATCTAAGACTACCAATAAATCGTCTCATGACATCAGTTGTTTAGGTAAAGTAAAATTGCTTCAGTGGTCATCCATCGAACCCAAAATATTCCACTTGCTAAAACCTAATTCTTTAACGTAAGTCTAAGATGTCAACCGTATCTGTTTCTGTGTCCTTACTTAGGTAACTGGCGAGGAAAGTTTCTATATTATTATTATTATTATTATTATTATATTATTATTGTTATTATTATTATTATGATTATTATTATTATTATTATTATTATTATTATTATTATTATTATTATTATTATTATTATTCTTAGATTAGAGATCACTACTCATATGTAACAAGGCCACAGGGGCCATTGTTACATATGTTATCATTAGGAAGAAAGAGAAATTAAACGGAAATCGAGTGAAGAGATCTCACTTATTAAAGAGAAACAATAATTAAACAAATAGATAAAATGTATTAAAATGCAAGGAGCATATCATTAGGGTAGTAATGCATTGCATCTTCGCTTGAACTTAGGAGGTTCCAATAGTTATTGTTTGTTATTATTAGGAAATATATTCACCTCATGCACTTTCCAAAACCTGGTATTTCATTCTATATGAAAATGTTTAGTTTCACCATAAATTCTTGGCCCAGTACTGAACCACACACGAATAGAAACAAAAAGATACTTGCCCACAAGAGAACTAGAAACAAAAATATACTTGCACACAAAAGAACTAGAAACACACGTACACATACACACAAGTGAACTAGAGGAAGGCAAATACGCCAGAATTCCTCAGAATGGTCGCTCAGCAATTCAGAATAAAACTCGCAAGCTGTGTAAGTATACATTTAAAGTCCCACTTTCAACTTCCGCGGAACGTAACTCACTCGAGAAATTCGGCTCCTGAAAAACGACCGTATTTTTTCGTATGAATATTGTATTTGCGTGCGAGGAAAGACATCCCACGAAAGCTCTCTAGCTTTTTTAATTAAGGTTTCGTTGAATGTGACGCCGATTCACTCGTCGTGGCCGTTTTGTTGTTGTCTGGCAAGTTAAAGAGATCCATTTTAAAACCACTCCGTTTTAATTAAAGGCTGTTGAATGTGACATAAACTTACGGGTCTGGAACGGAATCGTTGACAAAAATAATAATAGTAATATTAAGAATAATAATAATAATAATAATAATAATAATAATAATAATAATAATAATAATAATAATAATAATAATAATAATAATAATAATAATAATAGTTGTAGTGGTAAAAGGTAGTATTGATAATGATTGCTGCGTCAGCTGCATTTAGTTTTTATAGTTTTCTCTATCTTCCTAACAATTGGCTTCTCTTGGTTACCGCATTGTGTCATCAACTCTCCGATACTTGTCATTTCTGGAGAGGGAAATAGTCGTAAATCAGAATATAATTTATTTCTGAAGTATACAAGTTGCGTCTGGTAAGTGAAATCTGGGGTCACGGTCCGTAGAGTTGCTCAGGTCCGTAGACTTGTTTATTGATCCACTTCAGATGTTTTCAGGAAGCTTTTTGACTAATTTCTCTCAGTCACTGCTGAGCATGCTCACGGCAAAGGACGGATGTCGACTGAAGTTCATGCGGAGTTCTACCCTTTATATACGGGATGGTCAGCAGTGGGTCAACTCCCTACGTGCCTAACCACTACAGCCATCATTTATCAGCGGAATTCCTGAAGATCAGAGATACCCCCCGGAGTTGAAACTATCGCCTCCTTAGACGTGGAATCTATTTACCAATGTTTTTGTAGATGAAACCATTGACCTAATCATATAACGTGTCTACAGGGACTCTCTACACCCCAGCTGAATATCCCAGAAGGGTCCCTAAGGGACCTCGAGATATGCATGAAGAGGGTCCCTTTCTCCACCCAGAGTGGCCATATGTATAGAAATAAAGATGGTGTGGCAATTGGCTTACCTTTACGGTTGCACTTCGCTGACTGTTGTATGGGAGCAGTAGAAGAGCGGTTTTTTTAGGCCACGCATTCATACGCGCTATATCGACGACTTATTCGTGCAGGCCGACGACGAAAACGAAGTAGAGACACTCCTCCGCAAAATCCAGGAATGCAGCTCATTATATCACACTGGAATTCAGCAGTAGCGGTCTGCTTACCTCTCTCGACGTTCTCGTCTGTAAGACCGACGACGGCCTGAGAACCTCCGTGTACAGGCATAAGAATACCACCATCAAGGCCATCGTAAGGAGGGCCTTGACACACTGTTCGTCCCCCACCAAGAACTCGACCGCGTCGTCTCCCAACTGTTCGTGAATAACGGGTATTCGGACAAGAAAGAATTAAATTATACTATAAGGTAAGAATGCACCCTAAAAACCTTGAGGATGAACACCCTATAAAGAAAATTATTGCAGAGAATGTATCCTCAACTGACGTCAACATCCAACTGAACCTCGTCATTGACTACCAAAATATGCGCACAAGAGACCTGATAATAAAGAAAAACCCGGCCCCGCCGTTAAGAGATCCCCCTAGACAGACAAACGTGGTATTATATTTCAAATGCCCTGCGCATGAAGATGCTATAGAGAACGCCGACATCATTGGAAAGGCCCCGGACTTCATACGCCAAAGGTTGCTAGAAGCGCTCTTAATACAGCAAGTGAAGCCTTCATTAAATACAACCCAGGGAGCTCTCCTCCTACCTACCAGCATTAGACGGCCTACTGTGCAAAGGCCTGCAACAGTCACCATAGCAAGCGGCACTCCCGGCCCAGCAATGCAAGATCCAGCGAGCACCCGAGGACCAATGAAAATATGCACGGATAATACCAGGCAGTGACGTCAAGGAACGTTATGCACCACACAGTGAAGTCGCGCATCAGCCCCGCCGTTTGGCGAGACTACAGCGGTCAGCATGCAGTTGACCTTCTACTGATCATCCCATATATAAAGAGTAGGACTCATCATGAACATCAGCCTACTCCCGTCCTTTACCGTGAACATGCTCAGCAGTGACTGAAAGAAACTTTGGCAAAAAAAGTCGTCCTCAAAACACCTGGAGTGGATCAACAACTCTACGGACAATGACCCCCAGATTTCACTTACCAGACACAACTTGAATACGTCGGAAATAAATTATATCCAGATTTACGACTATTTCCCTCTCCAGAAATGACAAGCATAGTAGAGCTATTGGCACAACCCAGTATCTAAGAAAAATAAGTTATCAAAAAATAGAGAAACCTATATAAACCCAAAGCAGATGACACAGCAATCATTTTCAATGCTACCTATTTGAAAGAGCGTATACCACCAACATATAATAATAATTATAATAATGGCGGCGGTGAAAGATGATTTATCTCTAACAACAACAACAACAACAATAATAATAATGATAATAATAATAATAATAATAATAATAATAATAATAATAATAATAATAATAATAATAATAATAATAATAATAATAATAATAATAATAATAATAATAATAATAAAAAACCATAAACCACATAGCAAGTGAATGCCAGGCACTTGCACAGAACCAGTACAAAAAGAGGCATGATTCAGTGGCAAAAGCCCTCCACTGGAGCCTGTGCAAGAAACATCAGCTACCTTGCAGTAATAAGTGGTACGAGCACCAACCTGAGGGAGTGATAGAATACGATCAGGCAAAGATCCTCTGGGACTATGGTATCAGAACGGATAGGGCGATACGTACAAATAGACCAGACATGACGTTGATTGGCAAAGTCAAGAAGAAAGTATCACTCATTGATGTCGCAATACTATGGGACACCAGAGTTGAAGAGAAAGAGAGGGAAAAAATAGATAAGTATCAAGATCTGAAAATAGAAATAAGAAGGATATGGGATATGCCAGTGGAAATCGTACCCATAATCATAGGAGCACTAGGCACGATCCCAAGATCCCTGAAAAGGAATCTAGAAAAACTAGACGCTGAATTAGCTCCAGGACTCGTGCAGAAGAGTGTGATCCTAGAAACGGCGCACATAGTAAGACTCCTAAGGAGGCAGGATGCAACCCGGAACCCCACACTATAAATACCACCCAGTCGAATTGGAGGACTGTGATAGAGCAAAAAAAAATAAATAAATAAAAAATAATAATAATAATAATAATGGTGTATTATCTACAAAAATGTAGGCCCTTAAATAGAAAATGAATATACAGAAGTCTCTGTATGAATAGAAGAGGTATACGGGGAATAAAAACACCACACAAAGATTGGAGAAGGCATGCTATAGGCGTCAGGAAGAATAAGTAAGTCCAAGAGTGAGAAGAATAAATACATTGAATATTGAAGAAAGGTGGAACATCTCCAGGGAGTGAGTGATCCTGCATGGCAAGATTATGCATCACTTTGCCTTGAAGAGATTTTCCAAAGAATGGAAGAAGAAGAAGAATGAGTATTGATATGTCATGAAAGTGAGAAGGGTCTTTGGATTTTCTCTTTAGCCTTCTTTCCAAGGGGATAAGACAGGCATGTGGAAGACGAATCATATTTCGCTGAGAGAGTCATATTAAAATTCTTATCTGCACTGCAGCTAGACCAAGATCCATTTCATATATATTTTACGATAAAGAATTTTCCTTTTCTTCTTTATCGGGTAAATTTTAAGGGCGTAATTAAGGATATATGAATAAATCATCTTTTAATGTTTTTGGAACTCTATCCTATTTCTGTTGAAGCTGTCTTTTATAAAGTCCCACCCCTTAAAAGGTAGCTAATTATGTCCCGTTCCTCGGGTGGGTTGGGGATTAAGCCCCACCCTTTTATTCTCGCCTTTTTTTATATACACCTGGTTTCCCGGATCCGAGTTACTCTCTGTATGTCTCAAAAATATTGAGGATAGACGATTTTATCATACATCACCTAACTTTAGAAAGGCACTCCAAAACTAATCTGAATTTGATCTGTGAATTTGTTAAATTAGACTCCTGGAATTTGCGAATGCTATTATGAAGATCTATGCGTTTTCACCCACAAAGCAACGAACGCGTAGATAGTATGCAATAGTAATAACCATTTTGCTCGAAAAAATAATAGAAATAAATGTCTGTCGGCAAGAATGTAAAAACATTCGCAGAGATGAGGCATTATGAATTGCTCTCTCTCTCTCTCTCTCTCTCTCTCTCTCTCTCTCTCTCTCTCTCTCTCTCTCCTCTCTCTCTCTCTCTCTCTCTCTCTCTCTCTCTCTCTCTCTCTCAGAACAATAATCTTACAGAGAATATCACGGTGCTGTGGTCTTTCCCTTCGAGACGCTAGACAACAGCTGTCTCTCCTCAGGCCAAATTCCAGTTTCTTACGTTACAGATGATTTTTATTTTTCTTGGTTCATCTCTCTCTCTCTCTCTCTCTCTCTCTCTCTCTCTCTCTCTCTCTCTCTCTCTCTCTCTCTCTCTCTCTCTCTCTCTCTCTCTCAATTCCCCATTTCCTAAAACTTTCCTTCATTTGCTGAATAATTTTTGTTGTAGAGTTTTCTTTTGCCTTTTAACATAATTCATCCTCACAAACAATCGTATTAAAATGTTTGAACCTTTCGTGAGTTGTATACCTGCCGAGTAGCTGTAGCTGAATCCAACCACACGAGAAAAAATCAAAGTTGGTGTAATGCATACATACATATATACATGTATATACATGTATGTGTGTATGTGTCCTTCTGTATTCTTTCATTTTTATCTGTTTCAGTGTAAGATAAAAAAAATGTTAGCCATCGCCTAAGCCAGTAAAAAGTCTTTCTATCTTAATATTTTCTATCTTAATATTTTCTTGATATAGATGAAGGCGCTTGAAATCTGTGTCCTCATGTCATAATTGCTTCTAAGTATTAAATCCAGTGCAAAAACTCGAATGAGTTTACGAAATTCATTGTGAATGGACAACCTTTAAAACTTGTTTCCATCATATTTTCTATTCAGCGTAATCATTTACAGTACTCTAATTTTGTATCTTTATATCATGTTTTTCAATTTATACTTTTCTTCTTTTCATGCTGTGGAGGTGTTTAACACGATTAACTTCCCCTGATATTGGTATACACAACTTGACTTGTCTTCCTTTTATCTTTGTTTCTGTACCTTTCCTTCTATCAAACTTGAAAGACTAACTCAGAGAGAGAGAGAGAGAGAGAGAGAGAGAGAGAGAGAGAGAGAGAGAGAGAGAGAGAGAGAGAGTTAAACGAACAGAAAAGGGAACTTTGAAATTGTATAAATCACTCAAAAGTCACCTTCCTCATGCATGATTATTATCTGCGGGAATCTTCATCGTAACAGCCACATTTTAAACCAAGGACTTTACTTTCACATTCACATTTTGGATATGATATTTTCCTATAGTTTTATTTTATTCTATCGACAGCTGCTGCTGGCTGAAGCATGTCTATCATACGAAAGGTACAAATTGGGTATTACAATCAAGTACTCTCTTCGCTCGTCTAGGCATTTCTTCATTTGTTCTTAAATATTGTTATATATTTTTTATTAAATGTATATATATGTGTGTGTGTGTGTGTATTAGGTGTGTTGTGTGTGTTTGTGTGTATGAAGAGGGAGAGAGAAGGTTTTATTTTATGCATTACACACACACACACACACACACACACACATATATATATATATATATATATATATATATATATATATATATATATATATATATATATGTATGTGTACGTTATATACGTACAATTATATTTGTAATATATACGTGTATATATGATGTATATATTGGTGTGCGTGTAAATACAGTACACATAATGTCCGTGTGCAGTGAATTATTAATACAAGGAACGTACATATTCTCTTATACAAGATGAAGATTGCAAGCGTCATAGCGCACTAAAACTCAAAAGCCTGAATACATTTCCAACTACTTCATTGGCTGAGAACCTTAATTTACGTTTCACCTATACATTTTTAACCATTGCGATGTTGACGTAGACGATCACAGATAACATTAAATAAAGCGTGATGAACAAGAAAAAGACAGAGAGAGTTTTGTAGACGGGCAGGTTGACAGAGACCGAAATCCAGTCTTTGCTGAATGTCTGTGACTAACGAGATCGCGAGTCTACTACCCACGGGGATAATGTCGTTTTCCAATGGTTCACGCAGACCTTAGCCGGCAGGGGAATCTTTTATTCATAAATGAAGGCCCTCCTTGCTTTTATTCTGGAGAAGGACGAACTAGTAATACCGAGAGAGAGAGAGAGAGAGAGAGAGAGAGAGAGAGAGAGAGAGAGAGAGAGAGAGAGAGAGAGAGAGAGAGAGAATGGTTTGGGGGAGGTCTCGACAAAGCTGATAATGCCACTCGCCTTCAGTTGTCGCTTTTCATTGGTAAAATCGATGTTGGATTTCACGTTGGAATTCCAATATCCACCAGGTGAGGAAATGCCTTACTTTTCGTCAGATTTCTTAACATACAATTAGGTTGGGAAGACTTTTTATTCCAGAGTTCTCTGCTAGCAAAAGGAAGCGAACAAAAGATAGAGATGAGAAAAGCAACTCGCTAACGACCATTTTTCATGATTTTTTTTTTCAGTACAGACGTTTCCTCTCAGACTCAATTTACTTCTTCACCAACTGTCGCGCTATTCTCTCTCTCTCTCTCTCTCTCTCATTTTGGGTGAACCACCTAATGTATTCTACGTCTATTCCAACTCCCTAATGGGAATTGATTTCTGTCCGTGCCAAGTCATACTTGCGAGAGGGGAATTTTCCTTAACCATAAACCGTTGAAATAAGTATATAACATGGAACACCATCTGGGAAGAAGCCATCTTAATTGTTTGTGTTGGTATTGTGATCCTCGTTTTATTGACTTTTACGTCTCTTTATGTGCTCTAACTCACTATGTGTTTCTCACATGCTACAAGAGCTGTGTTTAGAGAGTCGCTTGGAATTTAGTCAGTTCAGTGACTGAAATAGAGAAAACCTATTTTCAAACAGCAGAGCATCACAGATCTCACGATGTTATTCGGAGTACTCATTAAACGAGCGAAGGCCAAGGCAATTAGGTCCAACTAAGAATCTTATTATGCCAACCTTTGAAAAACAATTCCCTTCCGGCAGTTGTCATATTTTCTCTCTTATCTTTTACTTAGTTTTTAAAATCTGTTTCTTTTCCTCTTTTTTTTTCTTCCAACTTACAGGTCAGTATTTCTGTTCCCAAAATGTTCACCAAAATGCGAAACTATTTTCCAAATGAAAATTTACCTTTATACAGAAACCAATGCAAAATGGAGCACGCTGTTATGGAAATGCAGTGCAGAAATTGGAAACGTGTTATGCAAAATGAGGAAACCAAAACACAAATATGGGAACGCACATGCAGTGCAGTACAAAACTCTTTGCAGTTCATTGACGTTCCGATCATTCGCAGTTAGTCCGGGAAAATATCCTTTCTGAGGTGTTTGAATTAAAATAAAAAAAGAATGTACAGGAAATGAAATAAAGAAAAATATAACATAAGCGTGAAATGAGAATAAGTTACGGAAGAAACCTAATTAAGCGAATAAACATTATCTCAACGAATGAAACTTCTCGGTTCACATTTCATATAAACAAGTTTGTTTTAAAGCAGTGATTCTCGGCCTTTTTATTATCACACCTCTCTAAGATGTGGTCCTTCCCTCTAGGCCCTCCCCCTCTTTGCACCTATAAGTAAATTTCCCTCCCAGATTGAAAGGAAAATAAAGAAAAAGAGAAGGGGTGTTTTTATTCTTTTGTGGATGCATTAGTAAGATACTTGACACTGCTTCGTACCTACTAGATCTTGAATAAATGGTTGAATGCTAGAGAGTGCACAGCCTAAGTCCCCTTCAACATTCAGCCCGTTTCTGTATTTAGTCTTAAGAGCAACGAGAGTGGAAAGTGCAGCTTCACAAAGATACACGGATCGGAACTTAGGGTCCGAGTGATCCATCATAAGTAGTAGACTGTAAGCAACTAACGTTATAAGGCGACACTTTTGCATTTTTTCATAAACTTCTGAATATTAGTTCCTCACTCTTGTTAATGGAATAACGAATATAATTAGAGAATTTTCAGTTTTTCCCAAAGGCTGGCGCCCCCCAAGTCGAGAACCACTATAAAGGTTTATGGAAGTACATTGCTTCTTAGCTTTGCATAATTTCACACAAAAATATTTATAAAAATTGATATTAATGTCATACACACACTAATAGTAAAAATTGATATTAATGTCATACACACACATAAAATATATATATATATATATATATATTATATATATATATATCATATATAATAATATATATATCTATATATATATATATATATATATATATATATATATATATATTAATTCCCCTTAACAAGTGGTGGCTCCATAGGAATAGCAACAGAAAAATCACGGCTACATCCATTCCTTAACTGCTTATTAATGGATAAATGCCCAGTAAGCTTTATATTTTTTTTAGGATAGATGCAAATCTAGATGTGGATTTAAATGGCAGATTGTGGAAGGTGGACCACAGGCAATGCAAGAGTTGACAGATTTTTTATCTAGATCCGGATGGAGATGCAGAATGGATCCAGGTCCAGAATTTTTCTACTGAAGGATCTCGGAAGGTTTAAGTTGAACGCTGATCCATAGGCAGAAGGGGATCTGCATCCGGTTGAACGTTCTGAATGAATGACACTTTTGTATCTATTCCCAAAAGTGAACATTTTTGAAAAGGGAACATTTTTGGGGTCTGAGTCGCTTGCAGATCTGGATATAGGCACAGACTGTTTTATTGAACGATCACAGAAAAAGAATTGGATGTAAGTTCTATTGCTTGCAAGGATTATTTGTGGGCTAATGAAAGTTTTGGACGTATGTTATTTCTGTGAAATGATAATGCGGCCAAGAATAGGTGAATGATGTAAGACGGCGCCTGACAGGTGTTGCAACTTTTTCTGTTAGTCTCTTATAGCAACTGATAGCACTAAAAAAATGTCTGTTCTCTTGAACACACTAGTGCACTATTATAATTATCCAAAAACCAAAGCGAATGACAGGAAAATTAGGACGAAAATATTTTCTCTATGTCTTCCAATCATTATTATCATTTCTCCTCTTTTTGAGAGCCATTACTTTCAGTTTTAATATCTTAATTTCAACTCTTGTTTTGCCCTTACTAAACACCCGCATTTAAAATGCAAATATTTATGATGGTAAAGTTACCCCTAAATAGAAACCCTTGCAAAATGCAACAGCCTGTAATAAAGATGCAATATGCAAATTAAAAACGTCTTTTGGAGAATGAATAAACCGAATGCAATATGCAAATTGCAATGCTGATCTTGCAACATCTGCAAATGTTTTTGTTACCGTTCTGCATAGATAATGCGGAGAAGGTACCGAGGAAATATTTGTAATCTAATATTAATATGATGCGTTTTGCGAAAGCCATTTTTATTTTGCTTATTTGATGTCTGTAAAGTAATGTGGTGGAGTGATCACAATAGAAAACATCTCATGAAGGGAATGTGTCGTATAAACTTCCATTTACCTTAACATTAGCTGCAACGCAATAGTTATGAGCTACACCACCAGCCACTCCTTTTCCCACCCGTAAATGTCCTCTTCCATATGCTCTGAACTAACAGTCTCAGGATTTTGTCATTCCCCAAGCCTATCCTTTTTAGACACTTTGCGAAAATTATCCATTCTTATCAACCCCTAACTGCAACTTCTTCTTTATCTTCAGCTTTTCCCATCTTTATAAGGGGTCGCTGTTTGTAACTAGTCTTCTCCATCTTCTGCGATCATGCACCATTACCCCACTCACGTTTCCTAGCCACATTTTGAGGGGAGGTTGTGGGTGGGGGGGGGGGGGGGGGGGGGCAAGCCAGTCCAACTTGGTGCCGATCCCAAGCGCGGGTAAATAGAGAGAGTGAGTGAGAGGAAGGACATCCGAGTGTAAAAACCCAATGCCAGGACCTTGTTTAGTCGAACCCAGATTCAGAGAGAACTCCATGACTGCAACACCGCTGCTTTCTTCTATTACCCACTTTTACGCTTAGATCACCAAGCACAACCACCCTTTTAATCTCTCCAAACCTAGTAGAGCCACAAATTCTAACTTTCCATAAAAATCTCTTTCACTTTCATTCTTTTCCCATCCTTACTTATATGTACTCAATATCACAACTTGTTCCTCTTGCCACACTCAGTCTTTTCGAGATAACCTCAACATAGCCTGTTTGTACTCTTTCATTTGTCCCCGAAGTTTCCAATGACCACAAGTGACAGTTCTACAGCTTTCAGTTCCTTAAGCATAATCATCTTTTGTCCTCATTCCTTTCAGCTCTCTCATTAAATAAATCAGCTACTATATACTTCTCCTCCTCTGCACCACACCTATGAATATTGAAAATCAAAAGATGTGCCATCTTTTAACATTTCTGGTTATCTGCAAATAAATACAGAGGGATTACATCCACATCCCCTGTAGATGTAACCCCATGCTCCTGGCCATTTGCTGACTTTCACGCCATCCAGGACAGTGCAAAGGCTTTTATTTTCAAACATATTACAGGCGTTATAATGCGATTACAAATGGCACCATTTGTCATTCTTGAGGTATTTCTCCCCACCAAGGGATCCACAACCCTTCACTAAGCACTCCTCTGCCTTGACACTAAATAGGGTAAAGTAGATCGCAATGCTAACTACGAACGTGGTGATGGTCCACACCAAAGACACTGACCTGGCATAATCATATGATTACCGATAGTCAAAGGGAGATAGGCATAGCCATCATTGGAGGGACATTTCCTCCATTAATTTTGTACCTCAGGAATTGGTGCATTAGAATCTCTCTCTCTCTCTCTCTCTCTCTCTCTCTCTCTCTCTCTATATCTCTATATATATACATATATATATATATATATATATATATATATATATATATATATATATATATAGATTTATATTATAATATATATTGATATATGTATATGTATATTTTATTATATTATAAATATTTGTGTGGTGGTATGTATATAACTGTGGTATATATATATATATATATATATATATATATATATATATATATATATATATGTGTGTTGTGTGTGTGTGTGTATATGTAGCACGTGTGTTTGTGTGTTAGGAAGATAGAGAAAGGTAGATGTGTACGGTAAAGAAATTATCTCCTACCGGCTGAGGTTTTAATAAGTCTGTTCAACGCTTGATTCTGAGTCGTAATGAGACGAAAGCTGGATATAATCTTACGAAATGAAATTGGAATCTGGTTGCATAACATGTTATGTAACCTACGAGCTGCTCGCTCAACCTATTCAAAACCTTGATTAGCTTTAGACGTTAACTTTCATTAGTTGGATCAGGGTCAGAATTACAATACAAGACAAAATATTTCTTTTTTAAATAGGTTTTTTCCACGTTGTAAGAAAAATTTATTGCTATAATCAAATTCCTACCTTGTTCGCTGGATGTCGTTTTTGCATGAACTCTTTACTTAGGCTATGGGATGGTAGGCCTACTGTGTATTTTCTTAATTGCCACAAAGTCCATACATCATAGTAGATTTTTTATTGTTGTAATATGCCTTCGTAGCCTAATATTCACTTCAACGCAAAGTTAAAGCAAAATAAGTAAACGTCAGAAGCAGGTGACTATCCTGCGGGTAGGATTTAATGAAATTCATTCCTTCGCTCAGTAAAGTATCCTAGTCTTCTGTAATATTTTACGCAATTATCTTCGTTTCTTATTATTTACTGTAGGATTGGTGTTACCATTGGGTTATGATATTGTCATTCTTTAAGGTTTTTCAAATATACATACTATATACGCATATATATATATATATATATATATATATATATATGTGTGTGTGGGTGTGTGTGTCGTGTGTGTGTGTGTGTGGGTGTGTGGGTGTGGTGTGTGTGTTGTGTGTGTATACAAACGTTTGGAAATAGGAGGAAGAGAAAAAATCCATCTTGTTGGGTTTGGCGAGTCCAGACGTTCGCATCAGGCCTCTGTTTCACCTTAATACCCTAAAGAAACTTACTGAGGCCGCATGAACGAAACCAAACAAGATTATAATTTTGAGAAAATAAGAGAGGTCCCAGAGGTTAGACCTTCTTAATTGATGATTCTTGAAACTGCGTTTATTTGTAACGTTGATTTTTTCTAATTTTACCCGATTCAATCCTGATATGTTTCCTAGTGGCTTGGTTTTCAGACTGACAAAGGCGCTGTTGTTGAGACTTAAGGTTATTCTCTTTTTGTTCTTTCGGCAAGAAATGAGAGCAATTTTCGCTAAAGGTGAGTTGCTAAAGATTGGATGTTCAGCAGTTATGCTAAACAGAGTTTTTATAGTTTTTGATTGTAACATTGAGCTCCTTAGAGATGTTTTTCGAGGTTATTTTACTAGAGAATTAGAGATATAATATTTCGGTTATTTGATATTTCATTTTGTTGGAGATAGTCCATAGTTTAGGCCTGTGGTGGTAAGAGCTATGTTTAGTTCAATTATTTTTGCAGTCATTTTAGTGCAAATGGAAACCCTTGTGAGAGGAGATATGTGGCAACATTTTCAAGTGTATCAGCTAGATGCTTTGAGTGCATTTTTATTATCCTGCTTGGAGATATAACATTTTTTGGAGACTTGTTTTTATTCCATATGTGGTTGTTGTGAAATAGAGGGGAATATGGTGATATGTGTCTGCTAGTGAAATGGAGGGGAATATTTTTATCACCGGAGTAGTATTATTATTAATATGGTGATATTGGGTGGCATTAATCTTTGGTGGTGAATTCTTTTGGAGGTGATCTGTGGTTTTACGAGCCAAAGAGCGGTATTGGGGTTCTTTTGGTGTTGTGGGTATTGGAGGCGAGTGGCATTACTGCAGTGTGGTTTTATGGAGATGTTACATTTTTTATATTCACCAGTGGTTATTTTTGGCGGCATATAATTGTGGAATTGTGGTTTACTGTGGTTTATATCTCGAATAGATGATAATTTGTTTAATATAATTGAGTAATATCATGGGGAGTTATGTCTTTGAAGACAATTTTTTGGGCACCTTGGTGATATCTTGGAGATAATTTTGTGAAATGTGCTTATATGGTGTTAGTATAGAATTTTCGTGGCTTTTTGGAGAATAATGAGTTTCTGATGTTGCAAGTCTGACTAGACAAATCTATAGTGCAGTTCGAGTTCATGAGGCGTTCACAGGTGGATTTTTGCTGATAATGCTGTGATGAGTCCGGTTGCTGACTTTTTTTCCTTCGGTGTTGATCACTCGGAGATTTACACTATTCTCTGTTGACTATGGCATTTTACGGAGATTGTTTCCGGACGTTTCTGATCGATGAAATTGTTGCGATATCAAATTCTCTAACGATACATATTGCATTTATGGGGAAAATGTTGGATTATGTATATTATATGTATTATGTGTGTACTGTAATGGAAAAATTTTCACTTATTATTTTTTTTTTCCTGCGAGATTTGTCGTAATTGGGGTTAAGCTTACATAGCACCTCTGTTTTAGACAGGAGATACAATTTGTTGGGGTATGTGAATTACATAGGATGGTGTTTGGCATTATATTTCATGAAGGTTAATTATATGAACAGTAAAAGGGTTTTTGCTGTTAGACAGTAATGGGTTCTTACTGATTTTGTGGGTTACTGAAATGTCAGAGCTTAAGAGAACATTTTTGGTGATAATTTTGGACTCGTTTGCTACGTGTTTTTTTTTTTTTTGGGGGGGGGGGGCTCATTTTCCTCTTTTTATATACTTGTGAGTAATGTGAGTTTAAATGTGATGACAGTACTCCGTAGAGTTTCTGTAAGTTCTGGGTGGTGTGTGTGTGTGTGTGTGCTGATTTGCATGGGGGTTCACAGGCTTTTTTTTTTTTTTTTTGTATTATTGAAGAATTAAATTAGAGAATTTATTGTTTTTTTTACGGGGTTATGACGGTGATTTGTGATTTAGCGATCTCATGAAGTTCCTTCACGAGTTTTAGTTAGAAATTAGTTCAGTGGTGATATTAGTGGTGATTAAATGGGGTTGGTTGGAAAATGTTCAGTTAGTGTTTCTTAGAATATTTGAGGTCATTATGTGACAGATGTATGTTTAGGGTTAATTCTTCTTTAATTGACCGATGACAGGACTGACATACTGAAACACCATAAACATCGTTTCCCTACACCCAGCAAGACGCCCATCAACTACTGCGGAGATGTATGTTGCTGATGTTCCCACATGCGAGAGTTTCTACAGGTCTACGGGCTTTAACGGCGCTTTTGGACTACGGAAATCGTCAGTTGTCTTCCACGGGGAGACGTTTTGCCTTTCTACAGCGTGTTTCACGAGTCTGTGCAGCTGCAGACCAATCACATACACGGGAGAATCGAAAGTTCAAGATGAGGAGAATTTTCTATGGTCAACTATTATTATGGTCCATATGCAGGCTGTTGAAAATAATGTGTGATAGACTTTGTGCTGCCAAAGACATGCAGTTATTTTTATTATGGTGTTTTTTGAGCCGGTCAATGTGTTTTATATGTATAAGCTGTTTTGTGTGAGCTATGGGTAGGCAGGTGCTAGCAATTCTAGGTGGCCGAGCATCTGTTATATAAAAGAGAGATGTATTAATAATGTTTCAGATACCGTTGTAATGTGAGATGCTGTGACTTTCTTAGAATGTAGAAGTCATCGATATAGTTTCTCCTTGGAGACAGTGTTCGAAGTGACAAGCTTAGAAATGCTGACATATCATTTTGAGTGGCGTGCATGTCCTGTTGCTACGGGCGATCGCAGAGGTGCCTTTGAAACTGGATACAGGCAGTTCCTGGGTGTGGACAATGTGTGTGAGTTCGTGCGTGTGTGCGAGCTTTTCCCTACATATGAGAGTGTAAGATTACCATGGTGATAGGTCTGTACAAGAGAGGCGAGAAGCCAGGATGGCTTCTGCAAAAGTATCTTTTAAGAGAAGTGTTGTGAATACTGTGTTGAATGGGCGGTTCTGAGAAAGGGGAATTGATCTGGAGAAAGGGGAACTGATCTGAGACAATGGGGAACTGACTTAATTACTATGGTGTACTATACTATGACTATGCCTAGTTTTATGACTAAGATAATGTTGGATTATTGGAGTAGAAATATGAAGGGGGGTTATCTGAATTCAATCTTTCATTTAATCTTTTTGTTAAGAATCAGAGTTATTTAGTTTACCTTTTGCTTTTAAATAAATGTTATTTTTGTAGCTCATATGTCTGATTCACTTGCCTTAGGTAATGGGGGGAGGTGTGTCGTGGAGAGAGAGAGAGAAGAGAGAGGAAGAGAGAGACGAGAGAGAGAGAGAGAGAGAGAGAGAGAGAGAGGAGGTGTTGCCAGTTGCCTGTTGCTCTGGTTCATTGCTACCTTTTAAAATAGAAGAACCGAGATTTTAGCATCTCGGTTATAATATATATATATATATATATATATATAGATATATATATATAATTATAATATATATATATATATATATAATGTTATATGATCCTTTTTGCGAACGGACTTGTACAGTAGATATAAGTCCAAAGTCTCTCTCTCTCTCTCTCTCTCTCTCTCTCTCATATTTATTTATGTATAAAGAGTATGAATGCCATTGTGTGGATTTGATAAAACAATCATTTACGGTCACTAAAAAGCAAATAAATTCGTATTTCCAATCGTTAGTGTTAATCCTATCACACACAAAATTCGATAGTTAATATCTAGGCCTATTTTTAGATTGTTATTGACTGAATATTTTACTTAAGTTTTCTCACAAGTATTTTTTTTTTATGTAGTTAGGATCTTTATCATCGCAATGTTTACAAGTGTTGTAAACTTAGACGTATGTATGAATGGTATCCACGGTTGCAAATGCCCAACTGTCAGTTCATTAATAAAACATCAGTTTGAAAACTCCCCGGTCTTTATTTTGTCATTCCAACGGGAGTAATATATAACGGTATATTTCTGTCCTGTTGGGGAAACAGATGGTAGTCTAAATTATGCGGGTTAGCGAGTTTGCTTAATGAAAATATCTATGTCTGTTCAGACAAGTTTAAAGCGATAGTTCTCTTCATAACATCAGTTAAAATTTAGATAAAAGGTTATGTGTAGAAAACCTACATTTAACAAAAAAGTAATTTAATCATTGTCACATTTCGGTTTCGAAATGTTTACGACTTTTTGACCAGTGGTACCTCGTTACAGAAGTATATCCTATTTCCCTTAGATATATATATCTATATATATATTATATTTATATATATGCGTGTGTGTGTATATATATATGTATATGTATATATATATATATATATATATATATATATATATATATATATATATATATAATTTAGATGCGGTTGCAACCATGTGAAGAACGACATAGGGCTCCCAACTTCATCCCAAAAGACGGAAGTTGCCAGGTGAATTATTAATAATGGGTCTATGTCTAGCAGTTCCAAGCAAATAAGTCGCATAATAATAATAATAATAATAATAATAATAATAATAATAATAATAATAATAATAATAATAATAAATCTGGCCTAAGTGAATATCACTCAGCATTTTCAGAATATGAGTACTATAATTTTCTGAGCCTCTTTTGTCATAAGAGGGTTTAACGCAGACACGCTATCCGGGCAGCCTGCAACATAATCTTATAATCGTATCTGGGATGGAAAGCGAAAGTCCCGCCGAAAATAACTAAATCTCCAAGCACATTCCACTAGTCCGTGTCGCAGTAATTCTCTCTCTCTCTCTCTCTCTCTCTCTCTCTCCTCTCGCTCTCTCTCTCTCTCCTCTCTCTCTCTCTCTCTTCTCCTCTCCCCTCTCCCTCTCCTCTCCTCTCCTCTCCTCTCTATCTCTCTCTCATACATATTAACAAAGATATTGTCGTTATTGCTAGTTGAGAGAATTGACATATATGTCAGATCATTTCATTTTAATTGTTCTTAATATATTTTTACATAAAGTTCCGAACGTCAGCCGAATAAGACAAAGAAATCGATGGTTTGTGTTTTTATATCTTCGTTTGAGTAATTTATTTGACTGATAATATTTAAATAGGATAGCTTTGCGATTGCCTTTTAATTTAATAAAAGGAAAAGGTTATAAAAGTGATAATCCCTAAACGGACAATAATGGAAAATTTTATAATGTTTATTTCTGAAACAACTGTAATGTAATGAAGGTCAGTTCACTTATTGTGTTGATGTTTTGGGTCTCAGTGCAAACCATTGCTGCTTACAGTTGTCTGCTAAGGTCAGTTACAAATGTTAGTTTATATATTTATTTTGAGGTAAAGGCGCTACGCTAAGTTCAACCATATATTTTTATCCGGTATGATCACCGTTTATCAGAAAAGGCATTTAATCGTTCATGATTAAGAAATATGTTTTTCCAGTTTCAAATTAATTTCATGGAGGAAAAGACATTGCTAATAGATTTTATTAGAAATCCAATAGTTAATGATTCTGTATATTTATATTTCACTTTAATACCTTATTGTCCTGACGATCCTCTAGCTGGCTGCAATGTCTTTGGAGCAAAGTTGCGGTCTTTTTACTTTCAAGATTTAAATGACTGTACCACAACAAAACTGATTTACTATCGTGCATTTCGACATTTTTTATATAATTAATAACTTTTCTAATTCTTGTCTGCATTGATTTGACTGACTCCTCCCTTCTAGAAAAAGATAAGCAAATGTTTGAAAGATTGGGGCCTTTAATTGTAGTATGTAATGGCTGATATTTGCAGGCGTTGATGGGTGGTAGGGATGGAAGTTGCTTGGGAAAGTAAGATTGAAATCGAATTTTGAATACTGTAGAGATAGAATACGTCAAATCAGTATAAATTAAAACTGAAATATTGCAGCATCCACCTATCTTTAAAACGGACGAACTAGAGAATGCTTCGAGGAGAAGAAACGGTACGAGACTGAACCGTCAGATGAAAACTATAGATAACAATAGCTTAAACTCGCTTTAGGAAACCAGGCTGAAATACCGTAATCTGAGTTACAAGAACTTTGGAGACTTTTCTAGCTAAAAATAGATTGAAGGGCTTTTGGTTAGAAAAGTATAGAACATTTGGAGATTAGACGAGAGAAAAAAATTAAGAGCTCAAGAAAGTTGCCTTTTCAGTTACCGAACCGGTTATAAATCTACTTCTAAACATCCTTCTAGACATGTTTTGAGTATCGACTGGTCTCTGAAGAAAATATCTGGGACTGTCCTAAATTGAATAGTTGAGTTCATTCTAAAATGCCTCATTAAGAAAATGAAACGATACTCGCATTTTCTTAACCACAAACCTCATTCGACAGTAAAGTAAGCAAACAGTCCATATGTCGGCATCCTCAAAACTATTTCCGATCAACACAACCGCCGAACTGAACTTCCATTAATACTCCATAAATGCACAATATTTTGGGAATTGTTTTTTAAGACCAACGACTTCGAAGGTAAGTCAATGAAAGCAGGTGCTTTCGCTAAATAAACATATGATTTTGACCACCGTCTTATATCGAGTCAGATAAAAATGTAATGTAAATTAATCTTACTGAAATCAAGAGAATTTCTTAATGTCGTAATAGCTCCTATAATTGTATATTGATACATTAATGATAATAAAAATTCTATCGGCAAAACTAAATGAATGCACAAATAAATCAAACATAAGTTAAAACTTGACCAAATCAGTTTACGTCATAGTTTACAGGAACGATGCTCATGGTAATCCGGTAATCCACTAAGAATCATTGGAAACCTTATCAAGATCTATGAGAAATTTTCACTCACAAGTCGGGTATGAAAAATGGCATCGGAAAATGAGGACGTAAAAATATATCGACATCGTCCATCGACTTTTCTGTCGGTTTTTATTGACGTCCGTGATACGTAAACTCATTTTTTTTTTTTTTCAGGAATATCTAAAGCGAAATATCCCGACTCACATTTTATAATCGTAAATGAATCGCATCTGTCATTGAAACTCATTAGAATTAGCAAAGTCTCTCACTCGTTATCAAAGACCACTGGAAAAGAGAGAGAGAGAGAGAGAGAGAGAGAGAGAGAGAGAGAGAGAGAGAGAGAGAGAGAGAGAGAGAATTGGTTTGACAATGGCTAGCGAGAATGCTATTAATGATTCATCTTTTTTGGGGGGAAATTTTGCTTTCCAATCCCAGGTAGGATGATTAGATTATCTTCCAGTCTCTCCGGAAGGCAAGTCTGAAATATTTCTGATTAGGGCAAATATGGTTCGAGAAATAAACTTTTTGTGTTTATAAAATCCTCCTATAATAATGTATTGCAAAGCTTGCGCGTGCTAATAGACTCACTATATAGTGTACCTTTCCCGTCAAAAATGACAGTAGTAACCACTAGATTATTTATAGTGTATTACACATACGAAAGATGACATACATTGCATTTCACAGAATTTGTAAGTTATATTACATGCTGCAGTGACTAAGGCAAGTATGGCAATACTAATAAAGATGAGTCACTTGCAGTGGGCAACTCATATTACTTAAGAAGCACGAAAGAAGGGGAATAATTCCGCAGCCTGGAAATGAATAGTAGTAAGGGTCGATAAAAATGGTTGCCACTCGCGATCTTGACTTCCCCGCAGTATCTGTAACGTTGCTGGCATGACTAAATCTAGGTTAGGTACTAAAAATAAACTTAAATAAGTTTTTATATCAGTAAAAAATTGTCAATAATGCATTGCATTCTAACAGAATAAGGCACACCAGTTTCCTTGGTTTTGTAGTGCTACAATTAAAAGTAAACGATTTAACTTATGACTTGAATATTTAACCAGCTGTTTCATGAAGCATTTCTGTATTCTGGTGATAATATGACTGGTATTAAACAAAGATATTGTGAACATTTATATTCATATACATATAGATATAGATATCGAATATGGCTTTGTAAAATGTTAAATAAAAGCATGCTGGAAGTAAAGTCGCTATATCATGAAATATACATGAACGTTCTTCATGATAGGCGCAAGAAAAGTGGTTCACTGTAAGACAATATGATTAAAAGCGTATTTATTACTTCAACCCTCAGAATCATTCATTAAACAGTATTATCATCCACAAGACTTTAACTGAAAATAAACGTAATATTGCAGAGCCCAGATGTTCTTGAGGCGAGTAAGACGAAAATGAAAGTAACTCATTCGACTCCTTTTCGCAGTACGTCGATATGACTAATCATGCGTCAAAGAAATATGTTGTCAAGATATATTTTCGTGACATTCTCTCCGAGATTCACCCAAAATCAGCTGAACCGAATTTAATTATAATGATTCATTTCTTGCCTAGATCTTTATATTTATTCGCACGATGGTGCGTCTTCTTCTACAAAGAGACTCCTGGAATGTCGGTGTAATTGAATGATGAAATTTAATACCGTCTCGGAGAATTTATCTTTCCACGCGCCTTATTTTTCTTTCCATTTTCTGTCCGTCGGCGAGCTAGATTTATGTCTTCTTGAAATCATAATATCGCTTCAATTTATCATGGCAGAGCCGGGTTCAAGGTGTGAAAGATTTTGAGCAATGAGAACCCTTGTTGGAATTGCAATTCCAAGTATGACTACGGAAAATAATTGTATCTGTGCTGTAACTAGTTTTATTCACACATATTTTAGCTATTTGCTATTGTAATCTTTAATGCTGTAATCTGATGATTTAATGTCATCCTCAGGTGTGATATTTTGCCGCAACATTTTTGTAGACAAATGCATACCTTATATTTTTACATGTCGCCAAAAAAAGTTTATGCATTTATTTCAATCGTAACTCAGTCAATATTCAGTTTTTCCATATATATCTTTTTAATATATTTTCTTTGCCTATTGTTCTTGCTGTTTCTAATTCGCAATCGACCAATAAAGATCTGGAGCAAAGTAAATAAACAATTTACGCCGATTAGTATTAACTGCATTCAACCATTAGCTAAGTAATTTTTTCCATATCATGAAGCAATCGCAGTGTAAACTTTGTTTTTGAGCATCCTAACGTCAGACTATGTCTCTCTCTCTCTCTCTCTCTCTCTCTCTCTCTCTCTCTCTCTCTCTCTCTCTCTCTCTCTCTCTCTCTCCCTACGAATTCCTAAATAGAGTTTTTTTTTCTATGTCACCTTTTCTGTTTCACTAGTTATTCATAGAATTAAAAAGGCAAGTTTCCAAAATTGCATGATTCTGCAGAATTTGGTGTATCGGGCGAAAGTAGACGTCACCACATTGCCTGGAGGACGGCAAAGCTGGTTTTAGATCCCATGACGTCGGTGACATTTATTGCTCTGGTTATTCCTGACACAATAGGATGTCACAGGATTATTTTTGCAGATGATTTTTATGCATGGCGCTTTCCTATGCGTTCAGAAATGTTCACGTTGTATTAGGAAAGGGTTGGGAACCTATTTTGCGAAATTATAAGCTTAGTTTTAAGATGTCAATAAACGTTGGGTATATCTTTTCGGACATTTCTCATTTTTTGAGTGACAGGTTGACCGATACGTAGTATACCTGATTACTATTCATATATCACTTAACGGTTAACCTGTAGTCTTGGGAGCATGACTCTTCCGCTAAGTGTGTATTGCAAGTTGGTTCTAATGAAAACGTTTATTTTTTATAATGTTGCCGTCTTTTATAAATTTTTAGGGGGTCACTGAGATTGTACTTCATTGTGATTATCAGTTAAAAAAAAAGAAATAAAATATTTATTAGTTGTACTTCATACAGCTAGGAGTAATCTAGTCACTCCCAAAATTGTTAATGTTTTTCTTATAAATTATACCTCGACTAAAAGCAGGAGTTTTTTAGTGTATAGATTGAATAAATTTTCAATAATGGCAGACGAAAATACGCTGCTTTCTGCAGACTAAGCCATTGTTTTCTCAAAACGTATATCCCTTAATCCATCACAAAATAAGTAAACAAAAACAAGCATTCCTCGTAATTAGTACACTCGATAAGACCACTGGAATTCCCTGAATAATTCACAACCATTCACTATTCTGTGTTATGAGGAGAATGATCATATTAGAGTTAACCAAATGGATTCGGACCTTTTAATTAAACAGAACATCTGGTGTCTAACAGGACAGAAACGCACCATTTATATACTTTTAATTGAAAAATTGAAAGGAAGGGGATGGATGATTGTCGGGTTTCGAAATTGTTGCATTAGTGATGAGGGTGACCAGTGGACGGCTGCTCTGCCCTCCCCACGTTTTTATTTAACTTTCAGTCTTTCACTTACAATCTGTTACACTTAATAAGGGTTGGTGAATATCATAAACACGTTGAAGGGGGATGAAACATCCCTACTTGAAAATATAAAGGATTTCCTTCAAATTGTGTAATTAACTTTCTAAATACAATGATGAGAAGCATCGTAAACATTATAAATGAATTTAAGGGACAGCTGTTTCCGAAAATGGGTATACAGCGCTGGCATTCAATATTTGTATGGAAAATCGAAAATTCTTCACAAATATATAGCATAAAGATTTTCCTTTGTTCAAATGAATAATACATTTGCAACAATGAATTTCAAGATTTGCCTTTAATTTTAAAATATTCCGTTTGAATCTTTTTTAAGTTATCAAACAGCTAAACATATGTTTTTGTTTTTGTATTCTGCTACTACTGTGGAATTACTATCTGAAAAATCTTGGAAAACAAAAAACAAAAATATGGAATATAATTTTTTTTTTTTTTAGATTAAAAGGCAATGCTTATTTTCGGAGCTGTACGTCGAACATGTACGTCTGCATAGAAAAATTTTTTTATAAGTCTTCACCAAAAAAATTGTAAAAGAAAATAATTCAATGCTGCTCCAAGTATCAATGATTTCAAATGACAATTCAGTACTGCTTTTGAAGTACTGAGAGATCTAATATATTGTAACGTGTTTGTACACAGGTTTTAATTTGTTCGTTACGAAGAATTGTTTTCATTTTCTATAATCCTCAGAGCATATCATCATTACCACAAATACGAAGCTCAGTAAAGATAGACAGTTGTTTTGCATTGTCAACAATATAAAGTAATAGCCATTGTCTAACTAGAGGCATCAGTTTGCCATACATTTGATAGCAGGCATGCGCAAGAATGCCGGTCACTTCATTCTAAACTTGAACAGCTTGACAACGTATCCTAATTCTTATAGACAACTTCTTAGATGCTTTTGAAAAGTGTAAGTGTGTAGTGATTTCTCTCACTTACAACGTTTTATAGAGAAAAAAATAATTTTCATGTTGAAGAAAAAAAAACTAACCAAGATTTTTCAAGTCTGAATAAATGCGACCTTTTAGTCACTTATCAAGATCAGATTACATTTAATTACATCCAACTATATTTCAGTCCAGGCAAGTTATTCAACTCCCGTAGATGACACTTTTCCTAAGTTTCATAGTTTAATTTGTCAGTTCTCCTTTTCTTCTTACGGTTGTTTAATTTCATAGAAATGAGGAGAAACATATACTGGGTATAAATATGTACATTTACTTACGCGTTACACGGGGAGAATGAGAAAGGACAGACCCAGAATATGTTGCTGTTGCTTAAGATAAGCCAGTTTTATGGTAGCTTGGACTCTTGCTCCTACAGCAGCTCTTACCAAATGATGTTATCTGGAATGAGAAAGAAACATTTGATAAAATTGGAGAAGGAAAAAAGGACGGACATGGTTACAAACCCTTTTTAAAGTTGATAAAAGGCTTGATTTTAGATCTATAATATCCCGATTTAAATGATAACCAAGATCCCTTGTTATTTTGATAGATGTTAGTCTTTTCGCTGTTTTCTGCTTACCACTACCACTCTATCAACTATTGTGATCTTCTCTCGGCTGTCATTGTCATATACAGCCTGTTCTGGTTTTCAGCGCTCAGTCTTTCCAGTTTCTTCCGTTAACAATCAGTTTGGTTACACCAGTCAGTACGTGGAAGAACTGACCTGACCTGCCATGTACAAGGGTGCCCTGGTTCAAACAGCTATTGGTCATGTGTGTAGCTCATAGTGTCTTTCTAACATGTGAAAAAAGAAGTCTTTCAGGGTCAAGAATAGCAGCTTTGATCGTGTTGGTAGATTCATGTTCTTGCTAGACAATACTTGTTTGTATGCCATGATGTTCCTCGCGCTTGCCGGTAGAGGATCCAGATGACACTGGAGATCTTTGAAGTATTGACTCTGCGTAATGGTGTTTTTCGAACTCCTGCTAAATAGAGGCTCTCTCTCTCTCTCTCTCTCTCTCTCTCTCTCTCTCTCTCTCTCTCTCTCTCTCTCTCTCTCTCTCTCTCTCTCGTTATATATATATATATATATATATATATATATATATATATATATATATATATATATATATATATATATATATATATTATATATATATTATATATATATATATATATATATATACATACATACTTGGGTTATCCGTACAATAAGGTTCTCAAGGGGTCAACGTTGCAAGCTTGGTTCCCCCTCTCCCAAGTCCCCCCCCCCGGCGAGCTGTCTGCTACGCTCAGCTTTGGCGTGGCAGCCAATAGAGATGGAGCTCCCACTCACTTCTCCCGCCAGATGCGAATTACGGTATGAGATTCGTTTTTTGTGTCCAAAAAACACTGCTCTGGTGGACATTCATTCCCAAATGTGTGAAGTCTACGGAGAAAAGTGTACGAGCGTACAACACGTGCGCCAATGGTGCAGAGAATTCAAAGACGGACGTGCAGACGTCCATAACGCATTTCAGAACCAGAGAGGAGCTGAAAGAAGAGGTTTTAAGCTACCTTCGCGGAGCAGTGGGAGAGTTCAACGATTCAGGCATAAAGACGATGGTACACAGCACGCAAAAATACATTGATCTCAACGGCGATTATGTCGAAAAATAGGAAAAGTCTAAGCTTTCCAAAATTGTATTATTCAATGCCAATAATCATGTTTTTCATAGTGAAAAATCTTTGGAAACTTTTTACGGACAACCCTCGTGTATATATATATATATATATATATATATATATATATATATATATATATATATATATATATATATATGTATGTATGTATGTGTATGTATAACTGAATCACGAAAGTTTGGAACGTGATAAATCCATAAATAAAGGTATAAGCCACGAAAGAAAAATAAAGAACGGAGTTTCTGCAAGATCTTTCGACTAAACATAATTTACTAAGCAGACAAACTGAGTAAAGGACGTTCAGTCAAAAGATCTTGCAGTATTCCGTTGTTTATTTTTTCTTTCGTGGCTTATACCTTTATATATATATATATTATATATATATATATATATATATGTGTGTGTGTGTGTGTGTGTGTGTGTGTGTGTGTGTACCTATATACATAGACACCTAAACAGATAGCATGCGTACGTAAGTACAAAATTTGTTATAATCTTATCAATGTAAACCATAATTTCTTTTCTTCAATTTGGACTAAGTAAAACGAATGCCTGATTCCTTTTATGTGCTCTATATTTGTTGGCAGGGTTAACGATGACGAAAATGCAGACTTTGTGACCTAATTAATGACTCATTAGCAAATCATCATCAAGTCTTTGTTTCGGATTCTGACCACAAGGACAACCCGTATCGAGTTCTTTGTTTCGTGTTGGGAGTCACATCGTCAAATCACACGGCTTTTGTGTTCTTTTATTTATTATTTATGTATTTATCCCCCCATCAATACCTTTCAGCACTAATCCCAGCGTAGCTGATTTTCCCTTTCCCTTCATCAATTCATTCGCATGTTTATTCATAAGTAAACAGAGGGATTGATCCTCGCTCTAGTCTTATCCCCCTCCGGAATAAATTCGCTGAGGGTCGAGTTTAGGTTATATTTGTGACAGCGCAAATACAAATAATCGTCATTCTATTTCATCGTTAAACAGGAAATATTTTGGTCGTTACACAAACATGTTTATATCAGTGAAACCCAGCAAAAGACTTTCTGCTCCAATCTTTGAAGGGCATATGTATTAATCGTGAAGAACGGAAGAAGAGACAGACTTCCAAAGCCTGGGAGGGAAAGGAATAAATCGGTTCAGTCGCCGATCGATTCAGTCCAAGGATGACTGGTTTTTCGTAGGGTGAATAGGAGATGAGGTAACGAGACTGGTGTTCTTTGATTTGTGCAATGAACAGTGAGAACCATGAGACCATGTCTGTGAAGCTCAGACTCTGTTGTTTGTAGGACGGGTATCAAGACTTCTGAGAGGAAAGCATTGCATTATTTGGCAAAGCTTATAAAGAAGATTTGAAATTTTGGGGGAGTTTTGACATATAGAAAGCATCAAGGAGCGACTATCATACCCTTTGCAAAACCAATTAGAAGATTCGAATTTATTTATTTAGGAGACGAATTTTAACTTTTTCTCTTACAGAGTCAGTATGATAGACTGTAAAGTTTTGTTGGTACATTTATTCCAATTTATATTTCATATGTTGTTGCTGTCTATAAATTCGTATAATAAATAAGAAATATCAAGTAGGGATTACAAACATTTGCCTTCCCCTCGTTGTAATCACATTAGGCGGAACCATCTCCGAATAAACCTACAGCAAAGCTTAATCGCCTCAACATCTGCAATTTCCGTTTTTCCCGAATGAATGCCTGGGCCTTTCTTTCCATGAGTATAAAATCTTCGTTTGTAAGTCTATGAGTGAATCTCGACAGCTTTCAATAACAATTTATCATGAGATATATTTATATTTCACCCTACCTAAAAGAAAAGATAGGCGTTTTGCAAGAACAGAACGAAACTGTGTAATGGTATTTGAAGCAAAACTATTTTCTGTTACCTAACGTAACCTTTAACGGCAACTTCTCAACATGTTTCTCTGAAGTCTGAAAAAAAAGAAACATGAAACACGGATTCCAAAGGCATACTGTATTTTGCCCCAGTTCACAACCAGCAGAATTTAATCCCTCCGAACGACATCCTCTTTTCTTCAGTCACAGAAATATGGTTAAAGTCTCACAGTGCATCCCTTGCGCACCGGCAGTTCAGAGATCTGTTCTGTTCACAGCAACACCTGATATGCATTGCGGTGTAACAGGAAGAAAATTTCTTGAAAATCCCTTTTTCTGATTTTAACAGTAGATTCTACCTGGTGTATAATTCAGAAGGCTAATGTATTCATGAAATGAAAAGAGGAGGGATTCATTATATCAGCACCTGGCGGCGGGCAACCGTAGGCCGGCATTGCTTGATGAACCGTCATATCATCGTTATCTTTATCGTAAAAGAAAAGTAAGAGGATATTTGGAATCCTCTTGGAAAGTTTTATCAGAAAAAAGCCGGATATTCCGATTAAAAAATAAGGCCGGAGATTCGGATTAAAATGGCACCAGTTAAATTCTATATTGAGGAATTAAACAGTACTAAGGTTGAGGAACACCGTCTACAAAAATTATATAAGACCATCGGCTGGAAAAATTTCTTTACTTTGCTCTACAAAAAGAAACACGCCATCGTAACGTGCACGTTAGATATACAGCACAAAATTAACGATATGACAGAAACACATAAACTTGTCTTTTTTAATTAGATCATATCGTAAAATCGATCTAAAATGTGATTATGGACAGACATCGATTACGAAATAAAAACTCAGGAATCGCCCCCAAAATACTTCCTTCCGATTTCATAAGGAAACATTTTTCATAAATCTGTCAGTTGCCGTGTTCCTTCCTTTTCCCTAAAAATGGATTGGACCACTTAGTTTAAATTATCACAATTTTGGCATCAAGTTGCTTAACTTTATGTTCTTAGAGATACTGTATTGTTTTGGTTTCTTTTTAATGACACCTATTTCTGTGACTTTTCAGGACTTAAGTGAGTTTCTCTTCAGTATTCGATTCTTAGTGTAAAATAGAAGGATTCTTTTGATTGCAGTTCATCGAAGATAATCAAATACCCGGTGTTAAAAGTGTATCAAGAAGTAGGTAATGCATACATTTTTTAATAACTACAGCTTACTTATTTACTAAATCAAAAATGGTTCAGAGGCAATACTTACAAACCAAAGCGATATATATTTCACTTTATACTCGAAGATACTGAATCTTAAATTTACATCACACTTGGAGTTATTGAAACATAAACCAGGCATTTGTCGAGCGAGGCTAAGTTTTCCCTCAAAATCATTTGTATTCATTGCTGTTTGTATAAAAACTCATCTTTCTGCTGCCAGCCAGTGAAGTCTTTGTACAGCAAGCAAAGTACATTAAGGGACTGGCTCCTTAAATATTCTTAGGTGTCGGAGTCTTTTATCATTCTAGGTTTTGTTTGTTTCTCTTTCCTAATATATGTAGATATTTCATAGACGTATATGTATATATATTTATATATATAATTATATATAGATATGGATATGTATGAAGATATATATATTGAAGATATAATCATACAGAAAATAAAGTAAAAAAAAAACTAGAACCTGTGAACGAACCACGACGTAGCTTTACATGGTTCTGCATATATTTTCATGGGGGCAGTTCCCTTTTAATCCGTTTTGCTTCTCGAACAAAAGTCTTCCTCCGTAGCAGGAGTGGAGCTTGCTGATATTCCCAGAACGACTGTTGAGGAACTCATTGATATCATTCCCAGAGCGACTGTTGAGGAACTCATTGATATCATTCCCAGAACGACTGTTGAGGAACTCATTGATATCATTCCCCAGAACGACTGTTGAGGAACTCATTGATATCATTCCCAGAACGACTGTTGTGGAACTCATTGATATCATTCCCAGAACGACTGTTGAGGAACTCATTGATATCATTCCCAGAACGACTGTTGAGGAACTCATTGATATCATTCCCAGAACGACTGTTGAGGAACTCATTGATATCATTCCCAGAACAACTGTTGAGAAACTCATTGATATCATTCCCAGAACAACTGTTGAGGAACTCATTGATATCATCCCAGAACGACTGTTGTGGAACTCATTGATATTATTCCCAGAACAACTGTTGAGGAACTCATTGATATCATTCCCAGAACGACTGTTGTGGAACTCATTGATATCATTCCCAGAACGACTGTTGAGGAACTCATTGATATCATCCCAGAACGACTGTTGTGGAACTCATTGATATTACTCCAGAACGACTTGGTTGAGGAAACTCATTGATATCATTCCCAGAAACGGACTTGGTTTGAGGAACTGCCATTGAATATCAATTCCCAGAAACGACTGTTGTGGAAAAACTTCATTGATGAATCATTTCCCAGAACGACTGTTGAGGAACATTCATTGATAAATTCATTCCCAGAAGACGACTGTTGGGTGGAACCTCATTGATTATCGATTCCCAGAACGGACTGTTTCGAGGAACTCATTGATATCATTCCCAAGAACGACTGTTGAAGGAACTCTTATTGATATGCATTCCCAAGAACGACTGTTGAGGAACTCATTGATATCATTGCTCAGAACAATCTGTTGAGGAAACTCAATTGTTGGATAATCAATTCCCAGAACGGACTGTTGGAGGAACTCATTGATATCATTGCCAGAAAACGGACTGTTGAGAAACTCATTGATATCATTCCCAGAACAACTGTTGAGGAACTCATTGATATCATCCCCACGAACGACTGTTGTGGAAACTTCATTGATATTATTCCCAGAAACAAACTGTTGAGGAACTCCATTGATATCATTCCCAGAACGACTGTTGAGGAACTCAAATTGATATTCATTCCCAGAACGACCTGTTGAGGAAAAACTCATTGATATCATCCCCAAGAACGACTGTTGTGGAACTCAATTGAATATTAATTCCCAAAGAACCAACTGTTGAGGAACTCAGTTGATATCATTCCCAGAAAACGACTGTTGGAGGAAACTCAATTGATATCAATTCCCAAGACCAAACTTGTTGAGGCGAAACTCACTGATATCATTCACCAGAACGACTGTTGAGGAAACTTCATTGATATCATTCCCCAGAACGACTGTTGAGGAGCTCATTGATATCATTCCCAGAACGACTGTTGTGGAACTCTTTGATATCATTCCCAGAACGACTGTTGAGGAACTCATTGATATCATTCCCAGAACAACTGTTAAGGAACTTATTGATATCTTCCCAGAACAACTGTTGAGGAACTCATGAATATCCCAGAACGACTGTTGGGAACTCATTGATATTATTCCAGAACAAACTGTGGAGGAAACTTCATTGATATCATTCCAGAAGCTGTTGGGAAAATCATTGATATCATTCCCAAACGACTGTCGGAGGAACTTCATTGATTATCATCCAGAAAACGATGTGTGGCACTCATTGACTATCCCAGAACAAACTGTTGAGGAAACTCATTATATCATTCCCAGAACCGACCTGTTCTAGAGGAACCTCATTGATATCATTCCTAGAACGGACTTGTTGGTGCGAACTCAATTGATATCTTCCCAGAAACGACTGTTTGAGGAACCATTGATATCATTCCCAGAAACGAACCTGTTGGTGGAACTCATTGATATCCCATTCCCAGAACGACTGTTGAGGAAACTCAATTGATTATCATTCCCAGAACGGGAACTGTTGAAGGAACCATTGATATCATTCCCAGAAACGACTGTTTTGAGGGAACTCATTGATATCATTCTCAGAACATCTGTTGAAGAACCATTGATATCATTCCAGAACGACTGGTTGAGGAACTCATTGATATCATTCCGGAGAAACGACTGTTGAAGAAACTCATTGATCATTCCAGAACACTGTTGAGAACTATTGATATCATTCCCACGAACTGTTGTGGACTCAGCATTGACCTCATTGATATCATTCCCAGAAACGAGCTTGTGTGAACTCATTGACCCTCTTACGCCGAAGCCCTAAAAATCAAAACATCTCCCGTATGCCGGGGCCGGTTTGGAGTGAGCGCGGAAGCGGAAAAAATAATTTTTTCAAAAAATCACAGCGCGCTTAGTTTTGAAGATTAAGAGTTCATTTTTGGCTCTTTTTTTGTCATTGCCTAAAGTTTAGTATGCAACCATCAGAAATGAAAAATAATATCATTATCATATGTAAATAATGCGATATATGGTAGCGAAAAAAAAAATTCATACATAATTGTATTCAAATCACGCTGTGCAAAAAACGATCAAAGCTAACTAGTTACTATTTTTTCGTTGTATTGTACACTAAATTGCAATCATTTTGATATATATTACATTGTAAAACAATAAAAGCAACACCGGAAAAATATTATCACAAAATTATGTACGAATTTGTAACGCGCGGACGTAAAAAAATGTTATTTTCAAAAATTCACCGTAAATCTAAATATTGTTCTAGAGACTTCCAATTTGTTTCAAAATGAAGACAAATGATTGAATATTACGATACTGTAAGAGATTAGAATTGCAGATTTCGACCATTTCGGACGAGTTAAAGTTGACCTAATGTCGAAATTTTTATATATATATTTTTTTATATGCACATATTTTGGAGATGGGAAAAGCTACAACCTTCAATTATTTTGTATTGTATTCTTCATAAATTTGCGCTCATTTTTATATTTGAAACTCTATAAAATGGCTAATATGAAAAAGAGCAAATATTAGGATAATGCGATGTATGCAATTCGGAGACTCGCGGCCGCGAATCGGCACGCGGAGGGAAGTTAAATCTATTTTTTAAAAATTCACCATAAATCACAATATTTTTCTAGAGAGTTCAAATGAAGATAAATGACTGAATATTACTAGGTCGTAAGAGTTTTAGCTTACAATTGCGTTTTTCAACTATTTCGTTAGAGTCAAATTTGACCGAACGTGGTTTTTTTCTATTTATCGTGATTTCTATGCAAATATTTCGAAAAAAGAGAAAAGCTACAATCTTAAATCATATTTAGATGTATTCTACATGAAATTGTGCACATTTTCATATATTAAACTTTATGTAAAAGCTAATTTTAAATGGTGCAAACATTTCGACAATCGCACACAAAAAATTCAGATTTTTTCAGAAGAGTTACCGCGCGGACGTAAGGAAAATGTTTTGTTTTTTTTCATAAATTCACCATAAATCGAAATATTGTGCTAGAGACTTCCAAGTCGTTGCAAAATGAAGGTAAATGATGGAATATTACTAGAATATAAGAGTTTTAGCTTACAATTGCGTTTTTTCGACCATTTCGGTAGTCAAAGTTGACCGAAAGTTGAAATTTTTGCACTTAACGTTATTTATATGAAAATATTTCAAAACTGATAAAAGCTACAACCATGGGTTGTTATTAGTTGTATTGTGCATTAAATTGCGCACATTTCCATATATAAAACTTTATGTAACGGCAAATTTAAAATGGTGCAAACATTAGGACAATCACACGAAAAAATTTATCGGAAGAGTTACCGCGCGAACGTAACGAAAAAGTTTTTTCATAAATTCACCATAAATCGGAATATTGTGCTAGAGACGTCCAATTTGTTGCAAAATGAAGGCAGATGATTGAATATTACTATAATAAAAGAGTTTTAGCTTACAATTGCGTTTCTCGACCATTTCGGTAGAGTCAAAGTTGACCGAAGGTTGAAATTTTTGCACTTATCGTTATTTATATGAAAATATTTCAAAACTGATATTTTACATGAAATTGCGCATATTTTCATATATAATACTTCATGTAAAGGATAATTTAAAATGGTGCAAAAATTATGTCAAAGTGATGAAATAATTTTTGAGATGTGTCACTGATACTTTTTAGTGCGATAAGAAAGAAATTCGCGCTTGAGCGCCTGCGTAGCGATTGTAAACAAAACAACGCCTTGATCCGTGAACTCCCAGCATCCCCCAAGGCGCGTGATTCAAAAGTTTTCAGCTGGTAGACCTATAAGTATTTTTCCGCGAATTTAAAAAAAAAACTTTTTTGAGTCGACGTATGATACGTCCATTCGGCATACGGGAGACATTTTGACTCGACGTTTAATACATCCATTCGGCGTAAGAGGGTTGATATCATTCCCAGAACGACTGTTGAGGAACTCATAATATCATTCCCAGAACAACTGTTGAGGAACTCATTGATATAATTCCCAGACCAACTGTTGAGGAACTCATTGATATCATTCCCAGACCAACTGTTGAGGAACTCATTGATATAATTCCCAGAACGACTGTCGTGGAACTCATTGATATCATTCCCAGAACGACTGTTGAGGAACTCATTGATATCATTCCCAGAACGACTGTTAAGGAACTCATTGATATCATTCCCAGAACAACTGTTGAGGAACTCATTGATATCATTCCCAGAACGACTGTTGTGGAACTCATTGATATCATTCCCAGAACAACTGTTGAGGAACTCATTGATATCATTCCCAGAACGACTGTTGAAGAACTCATTGATATCATTCCCAGAACAACTGTTAAGGAACTCATTGATATCATTCCCAGAACAACTGTTGAGGAACTCATTGATATCATCCCCAGAACGACTGTTGTGGAACTCAGTGATATCATTCCCTGAACAACTGTTGAGGAACCCATTGATATCATTCCCTGAACAACTGTTGAGGAACTCATTGATATCTTTCCCAGAACGACTGTTGAGGAACTCATTGATATCATTCCCAGAACAACTGTTGAGGAACCCATTGATATCATTCCCTGAACAACTGTTGAGGAACTCATTGATATCTTTCCCAGAACGACTGTTGAGGAACTCATTGATATCATTCCCTGAACAACTGTTGAGCAACTCATAATTATCATTCCCAGAACGACTGTTGAGGAACTCATTGATATCATTCCCAGAACAACTGTTGAGGAACTCATTGATATCATTCCCAGAACGACTGTTGAGGAACTCATTGATATCATTCCCAGAACGACTGTTGAGGAACTCATTGATATCATCCAGAACGACTGTTGAGGAACTCATTGATATCATTCCCAGAACGACTGTTGTCGAACTCAGTGATATCGTTCCTGGAGCAACTGCTCTATTCATTTTCAAGGAAAGCAGAGCCATGTGTGACTGCACTCTTGATTCTTTTTATTTTGCTGTCGACTGATACATATTTTTAAATTTGTGCAGTGGTAAATTCAGACCATCTTTATTATTCATATAAAGTTTACATAAACACGCTTTGCTTAGAATTTCAGATAAACACTTGCACAGCCACTACGCACACATAGATACGCATGCGCGCCCGTATGCACACACATACATATGTGTGTGTATATATGTACATAGGCTATATACTGTATGTATGTATATATATATATATATATATATATATATATATATATATGAATATATAAAGTATTTCATGGCACCAGCATTCGCCTGCACTGTGAAAATGAGCCTAATTATTAGGACTAATGAGGGAAATTGGGACCAGACAAAAGTTCCCAGAACAAAACGAAAGACCCGAGTCACGGTCACAATATAGCGGAGAAAATGGCGAATGAAACGGAATGCTGAACACTTGGAGGAGGAGGAGGAGGAGGAGGAGGAGGAGAGGGCGAGTAAAACTAGAGGAGTTGAAGAAGGAAATCGAAAAGGCTGATGATGATATTAGATATTTAGGGAGGAAGCTGTACATGAGAATAAGATAAAGAAATAGAAAGAAAAATGTTGAAACGAGAGAGAGAGAGAGAGAGAGAGAGAGAGAGAGAGAGAGAGAGAGAGAGAGAATATCCCCGTTTTCTCTCTCTTCCATCGTAAGAATAGAGAAATCGAGAAGACCGTACTCGAGCGGGGTCATAAATGTAATCAAATCGAATCAGGGGAAGCGATTGGAGGCTGTCGTCCCTTCCTGCAGAGGAGCAGAGGAATACGAAAGCAGCCACAAAGAAATAGTGAAGAAGGGATGAGGAAAGAAGGACGAGAGAGAGCGAGAGAGAGAGAGAGAGAGATGGTGATGCCGACCGGGATTCTGGAAGCTGCTGCAAAATGGGCTGGAAGGGGGAGGAGCAACACGATGGAGAGAGAGAGAGAGAGAGATGAAGAAAAAACATGAAAGGTAGAGAAGATAGACCCTATTCCCTGATCACACGACCGGAAACAATGGTATGGTGTGGTCGTAATCGAGAGTGGAAGTGTAGCACGACTCTCTCTCTCTCTCTCTCTCGTAAAAGGCAGCAGGAAAACTAAGTACTACCTTTCCCTGCTGGGTTGAAAGTAGGGATTTGGGACTATATATTCATATGTAAATGTTTCTTAATGCTTGTTTGTTAAGCATATACTTTTATATGAAGTTATATTTATATGTACTATGTAAGACGAACTCTGTCACTCAGTGTATGTTTCATTTGTTTTCTGTGCTGTCTTCCATCAAAAGTGAATGAAAAACTTTATCATGAACTTAATAAAAATGTTTTCTTTACGTTGGTGTACTCGAATAAAGGAAAAGGAAATTGTCAACAAATGCATTAAAACTGTTGTTCCCTTCGCTCAACAAGATCTTTCTCTCCTCATAATCATATATAAAAAAATTCTTTTATACTTCTTTGCGTTCAACCATTCTTGTCATTTTTATTATATTTCTATTCATATATTTAACTCGACTACTTTACAGGAGCTACCATTAACATTTAGTTTCTCGTAACGTTCGTTGGTTATATCAAAATATGAGACATTAAAAAAACCGGATTCAGCCTGTGTTCGTGTGTAGTTGCGCGTTAGTGCGAGTACGCTACCTCGCCACTCATTAATTCATGGAAACAGAAACAAATATAGGTAGAAGATATCCTGTTCCCAGGCAGCTGAATGGAGTGAGATGAGGTGGCAACGGGGAAACTGCCATAGTACGAAAATTAAAAAAAAGAAAACGGACCTTCAGCACAAAGCCAGAGAAGTAAGGGATACTATTTGCAGGAAATTAGAGAGTAGTAGAGTATGAAATGGAGAAATACGAAGGGTAACATTAATATACAAATATCTGATATAAAGGTACTGAAAAGGGTTACCATAAACTCAGTGTAAGTAAAGAGGCAGAAAAACTGGAATTCATGACTCGTGACATGAAGAAATAAGGAAATATGGGCTGAGAAGTGAGAATGAAAATATGTGAACCCGTGTCAGGAGAATGTCTACGAAATGAAGCTGGCCATCAGTGCTCCTTCTTTTGTAAAGAGCAGAGCAGCCCTCTGCCAAGGTTTTTTAGGACGTAGAAGTGTCTTATGACTGGAGATTTTCATAATTTGTTATGGCATATCACGGTGTTTTTCTCGCTGAAATTTTCTTTCGAAGAAAATACACCTTCAAGAGTGTACATTGCAATACCATTATTTTGTCATATAAACTAAGATGAGGTGATAAACTAGGATGAGCTGAAATTACATATAAAAAAAAAAGAATCCAAAAGCAACCGATGATATCAATTTGTCTTTTACCATAGGAATACGTTCGTTTGTATCAAGTTACCTTTTCAGAAAAAAAAAAATGTAACCTCCATTGAAACAGAAAACGTAAAGATCAACTATTTTCCACCTGAAGTTTGCGGCAGGAAAAGTTAGTTTCTTCCGTTTGCGTGCAGTAAAAGGGAAAGGTTCGGCGTACGCCTAAAAATTTATATTCGACAAGATTACTTTATTGAGGGTACGTCCGCGTACACATCAGTCGGTGGCTGGTTGTTATTGGCTGATCCCTATTACCGACTTTTCAAGGCAAACTTTAGCTCCAAATTCGAGAAGCACTGCTCAAAATTTTGGCCTTTTATGTTTGCACACATCCACTTCAAAGGCTAGACGACTAACGAAGATAATAAGGATTTCTTTGAAGACCTCAAAGGGAACGAGAGAGAGAGAGAGAGAGAGAGAGAAGGGGGTTGGGGGTGATATGATAACTAGGTGGTCTTGAACCAGTAAGCTTTTTTTTTCTTTTTTACAAAAAAGAAATGAAGAGTATTTAATCGTTAAACATGAAAGTTAAAGATGACTGTCTGAAAGGTAGAATTTCCTCCCCCAAAATTAAGTCAGTTTTTTTACTTACTTAAAAGACTGGTTAAAATTTTGGTTTTGCTTAAGACTTTTTAGAAATCTAGTTTTCCAAAAGTCAATATATATATATATATGTATATATATATATATAATTATATATATATATATATATATATATATATATATATATATATATATATATATATATATATATATATATATATATATATATATATATACACACTATATAATCACAACGTGACCTCTCCTTGTCTTGAATATGGTATCGCGAGTTCGTTTTCCGCTACCAAACATCATAATTTCTTCATATTTCTTTTAATTTGGATCTTAAGGCTTTATAGTGACAAGCGTATCCAATAAAGCACGAAGAATTCGAGAAGTTAAGAGGGCATTGTGATTATTGTAATTACATAAGTATCTGGTAAAAAGGACCAGTAGACCAGTAAATACTATATATGTGTGTATGTATATATGTGTGTGTGTGTATAAAGGAAACGCCAGTATATTTCTCACTCGCTTACACGTCGTTGGTCTTGGGTCTCATTGTACCCTATGGCTATTCTCATCAAACAGTAAATATATCATATTGATGTAGACCGAAAAAACGACGAGTTTCATTGAACTATCAATGTACGAATAAGAGAATGAATGACTTTTGGTAAATACTCGCAAAAAATCTAAATAGAGAAAATCGGTCAAGAAATGAAGCGCAACGAACAAAGTTGTTCAGTGCATCTCCTAAACTAAAATTCAATTCCTTTCTTCATAAAATTTGATCAAACAATGGAAATTGCACAGAAGACTATAACTGAAGTGACGAGAATGAGAATGACGAGAATTGTTATGATAGTAGTGTAAATACAATGATAGTGAAAATTGTTACAATTCCTTGCTGATGAGCTGGAATTTGTTACCTGAAATAAATGTTTACCGCTGTGGGGCAACTGAAAGCTAATATTCAATCGATATTATATCCCATCCTTCTTCACCTAAATGGACGTCCATTAACATTTTAACTTTCTCTCTCTCTCTCTCTCTCTCTCTCTCTCTCTCTCTCACACACACACACACATTCACACACACGTACAATTGCTTGGCTATGTTTTTGTATGTCTTATTTCGATATAAACAAAACAAGCTTTATGAGAAATCAGAAGTTAAATTTAGGTACTGAAAAGTAATGTGATTCAACCGAATGTAATAATTAGTCTAGTGAAAATTAATTCACCCCAAAGATATGAAAGAGAAGATAGAACAAGGATAATTAAAACAAAATAAATGAACGGAAAGTGAAAAGGAAGGCACTTGTTTGGCATAGGATGACATATGAAGTGAGAAACATCTTGTTGAACGAAGCAATCAACTGTTTCAATTCACTTATTCGCTTTTGTCCTCTGCATTTATTCAAGTTAACTGACCAAATGAAAACATTTACATAAAGGCGAGGATAGCTAAAGTCTTCATTTACCATTTATGGAAGGCGGCACAGAAAACAAGTGAAACTTACACTGAGTAACAGAGTATGTCATATCTATATACATACCCATACCTACGTACATACATACATACATATTCATACGTAAGTATTTGCTTAAGATATGATTTGTTTATCATCATTGTTAAATGTAGAAAGTCTGCTCGTAAACAAATTAAGGAACATTTACACATAAATGTATAATCCCAAATCACTACTTTCAACCCGGCAAGGAAATATAGTACTTAGTTTTTTGCTGCCTTTTAAGTGAGAGAGAGAGAGAGAGAGAGAGAGAGAGAGAGAGAGAGAGAGAGAGAGAGAGAGAGTCATGCTACACTTCCACTCTCGACTACGACCACACCATACCATTGTTTCCGGTCGTGTGATCAGGGACCTGGGACTATCTTCACTACCTTTCATGTTTTTTCTTCATCTCTCTCTCTCCATTGTGTTGCTCCTCCCCCTTCCAGCCCATTTTGCAGCAGCTTCCAGAATCCCGGTCGGCATCACCATCACTCTCTCTCTCTCTCTCTCTCTCTCTCTCTCTCTCTCTCTCTCTCTCTCTCTACCGTCCTTCTTTCCTCTCTCTTTGTTGGCTGCTTTCGTATTCGTCTGCTCCTCTGCAGTAAGGGACGACAGGCCCCAATCATTTCCCATGGATTCGATTTCATTACATTTATGACCCCGCTCGAGTACGGTCTTCTCGATTTCTTTCTTCTTACGCTGGAAGGCACAGAAAACGGGGATCTCTCTCTCTCTCTCTCTCTCGTTTCAGCATTTTTCCTTCTATCTCTTTTTCTTATCCTCATGTACACGTTTTTCATTAATCATCCAATATCACCATCAGACTTTTCGGTCTCTTCTTCACCTCCTCTAGTTTTACACGCCCTCTGCTCCTCCTCCTCCTCCTTCTCCTCCAAGTGTTCAGCATTCCGTTTCATTCGCCATTTTCTCCGCTATATTGTGACCGTGACTCGGGTCTTTCGTTTTGTTCTGGGAACTTTTGTCTGGTCCCAATTTTCCCTCATTACTAATAATTAGGCTCATTTTCACAGTGCAGGCGAATGTTGGTGCCATAAAATACTTTATAAATTCGTATATATTATATATATATCTATATATATATATATATATATATATATATATCTTATATACATATACACACGTGTGTGTGGGCATGCGGACGTGCGCATGCGTGTCTGTATGTGCGTAGTTGCTGTGTCTGTTATGTTTGCAAATGTATATCTGAAATTCTCAACAAAGCGTATTTATGTGCTTTATATGAATACAAAGATGTTCTGAGCTTATCCCTGCGTATATATATGTACACAATAAAATGTTTATCAGTCGACAGTAAAATAAAGAGAATCGGAGTGTAGTCACACGTGGCTTCGCTTTCCCTGAAAATGAATTAGAACAGTTGTTCCGGGAACGGTATCACTGAGCTCCACACCACCAACGGATGAAGACTCGTGTTCTGGAAGCGAAACAGATTAAAAGGGAACTGCCCCCCACGAAAATATACGCAGAACTATGTAAAGCTACGTTGGGTCCGTTCACAGAATCTAGTTATTTTCCTTTTAACTTAGTTTCTGCTTGCCTATACCTTTCGGTGCAAACACGCACACCATAAACACAAACGAACACACATGCACACAAACACACATACATACATGAATACATTTTATACTATTATATATATATATATATATATATATATATATATATATATATATATATACATAATAGAATGAATAGGCAAGTTTTACTTATTTAGATAAATTTGTATTACCTACGTTTTGATAGGCTTTTAATAACGGCTATTTGATTTTTTTTTATTCATTGCAATCAAGGGAATCCTTCTGTCATATAGATAAGGTCCGAATACTTTACAGAACTTGTGTAAGTAGCGAAATATTGGCTGAAATAGGTTTATTAATAACGAAACCAAAGCAACACAGCGGGTCTTGGAAAATAATATTAAGTAACCTGATGAAGAATTGTGTTCATTTGAAGAAAGTGGTACAGTTCACCTTAAGGGAACAGAAGGAACAGATTGACTGACAGTTTCCTGGAAATTACCAGCTTGTGAAATTGGAAGGCAGAATTTGGTAGGATTCCTGAGACTGCCTTACAAAAATCGATGTCCATCCATAACCCCTGTTTGCAGGGTTCGAATTTATAGGGATTTTTAGCATATGGGAATACATATTAGGAGTGACAACGATGCAGCTTTCAGGGAGAAGGGACCTCATGGGTATCCCTGTCTCTTTCCCTCGGGTGTGCCACGATGATCAGTACCCAGGGCCACATAAGATAACGTCCATACGTACAATAAAATAAGTTACTTCTCCAACCGCTGATCTTTTACCAGTTTTGCAGAGGGTGTCCCTAGATCATTTGTACTGTTTATAATTTGAAAAGGTACAACCTACTTCAAGTTCTACTCATACTCACTGCCTCGGCTACTTTCATTTTCTATCACTGTATCTCATAATTTTCTATGTAAAACCATGAAAAGCAAAACACTGAGAAGTGTCTTCAAAGAAGACATAACCTCTTATTTCGATGTGGTGACAGTTTGAAACTGAAGGAAGATGAATAGAACGGTCATTTCATGAAAATAAATTATGTGGTCAAACAATATTAAGAAGAAATCTAATATTGACAGTGAAACGTTCATCCCTAAAACACCGACAGCCTTCACACCTTGTCCCCATTTTCACAAAGAACAGTGTCTGACATATTAGGTATATATCTAGATACAATTAGACCCACGCAGTTCCCCTTGGGGTAGCACGTTCCACTCAGTGATAAATGTACATTTATTAGATAACAGAATCTTCTTATAAATCACATCACATTGCACCAGATCCAAGAAAAGGATTTTCTGCTTTGTTATCATTGTGGAGGAATAATTACAATGTATCCTCCTTAATTAATACTTAGATTTTTAAGCAACAACGTCAAAAAGATGGAAATACAACCCAAAAAAATTTGTTCAGAAAAATATGACATTGTCTATGGAAAACGAATTAGACATTTTTGCCAGTATCCATAACAAAGATTTCAGGACTGAGTAAAAATCTACCTAGTAACGGCATCAGATCTGGTATAAATCTAAGTATTGCTATACAATAAATTCAGCATTTAGAAAACAAGTAATCGAGAAATATCTGAACAGTTTGAGTAAGAAATGTTATCAGCAGTTTATTAACGTAAAGAATATGCTATTGTTGTAAAATGAAAATCTTGGCATATTGAACATATTGAAATAAAAGTTTCTGGTCGATAAAATTTCATTTATAGTCAAAATGAAATCGAGGTTCTGTATGGCAAGAAAAAAAGTGAAATTAAAAATATCTCTTCGGAATCATACAAAGGGAAAAATAAAAGGAAGAAAACTTTTAACTCGGGAAATGTTCGTGCCATCCCCTCCTCTCTCGACAATTTCCTATCTCAGATACAGCATCTCGGTGGCAACCATTTGTTTATATGGTATCAGTAAAGCATCCAGAACGATGCTACAAACTTGGAAGGATGTCAGGGTTTTGCAGAGATGCTGAAATAATAGCGGAAAGCCTCGAAGGGACCGATATAAAAGTGATACAAGAGGACAAAGATTTCTTCTCTCTCTCTCTCTCTCTCTCTCTCTCTCTCTCTCTCTCTCTCAGACGTTAGACGTTACAGAAACCTAAATTTCATTTGTACATACATGGTGATTGTTTATAGCATCTAGTCATCTGAAGTAATCACTGTCATTATTATTGATACACACAAAAGCCTCTCTCGAAATTAGAGCAATACGAATAATGCAAGCAAAAAAAAAATATCTATGATTCAAATGAACAACCCTCTTTTATGAACATTTACCTAAGGTTTCAAAGACGGCGCCTGAATTGTATGGTGCTTTTACGTTGCATGGAACCAGTGGTTATTCAGTAACAGGACCAACGGCTTTACGTGACTTCCGAACCACGTCGAGAGTGAACTTCTATGGAATGGCCGAGAATCCAACCCGCGACCAACTTGGTGGGATGCTAATACCATACCAACCACGCCGCTGAGGGCAGCGCCTAGATTAACTTCCCCCAACAGCATTAACAAATATATTGAAAAGGCAGTACTTCAGATTCGGCAAAATTATTTTTCCTATCAAAAGTATTGTCATCTTGATTCATCTAAGAGTGAAAATCAAGGAAATGCGAAAATAATTAATACAAAGGTCATTCACTCCAACAACGTCTTTTAATTTAAAGGACTGCATCTGCCATTTGTGTTAAAATCTCATTTCCTTTTTTGCAAACCTGGGTGAAGTCTTGATTAATTAACAAACACTTTTTGTTCACATCTTAAATTTTAAAAACTTTTCGCTTGTGGATGCCGTAAGTTTGTCTTTGCTTACCTTTTGGTGTACTTTCGTTGTGTTTAACCTTTGTCAAGATGGTGATTTTTCTTTAGTTTGTTTATTCGTCTGTCTGCCAGTTTGTTTGCAAGGTTAGACGTTTTTAGGACGATTACGGACCAGAGTAGGTAGCCATATAATTTGAGTTAGGTGGGAATCTGTTATGAACGTGTCAAGAATTTCGTGATTGAAACAGAAAATATTTGTAGAACTTACATGAAGGAATAGAAAGCAGCTTCTTTCACAAAGTTATTGTTCTATTAGTTACCTATATGTGCTAATCTCTCTTTAATGACATAACTACAATAAAAACGGATGAAAGTGATTAGTGTGAGACCGAATGCATTATGAAATAAAAAATGGCACCCTCATTTCGTAACCTTAGACATTAAGCGGGAAGAAAAAACAAGGGAGATATTTGCCAGAATCCTCTACAATTCCAAGGAGAGCCGACAGCATTATCACATTAGCGCTTCTTGACTTCTCACGAATACAGTGGCGTTCTGAAAGGCGTTATAAGGATTATGGCCTTTACAAAGCCTACTAATTAAATTAAGAGGACAAAAAAGTTTACTTGATTTTCGCTCTTACCCTGAAGAGGGGAAGATTGGAACGGGAGGACCTCAACACCCAGGAAGCTCGTTGGTTAACTATCAGAAAGTTTAGCTTTCGGGGTATGATTTTCGCGACTTGATGTCCTTCCACTTCCCAGATTTTACTACAGATTTCAAATTTTCTTTATACCTTGCTAGAGTAATATAACACTTTCACGTAAATCGGACAGCTTTCTGAAAAACTTTGGAATCGCGAAACCAAATATTGCTTTCAGAAGCCTCGACAGCCATTTCGCAATTAACAGAGTCTGAGCTTCACAGAGCATTGTCACATGGTTCTCGCTGTGTTCTGAACAGAATGGAACACACGCCAAGTCAAGTTACCTCATCTCTCATTCACTCCAAGAAAAGTCAGTCATCCTAAATCTGAACAGATCAGCGACTCTACCTTATACCTTTCCCTGTGATGACATAAGGGTAAATACGGAGATATTATATAAAATATTAGAGAAAATAGTGGATAAATATATACCGAAGAAGAAAAGTAAACATCAGTCATGCATACCAAGAGACAGAAGGATCTTGTTCCAGAAAATCAGAAAGTGGAAAAAAGGTCTTGCAAAAGAAAAAGAAAAAAATGCATGGAAAGTTATAGAACTAAAAAGTAAGATAGAAAATGCAGAACAAAAGATTATACAATCAAAAGAAAATGAAAAACGGGACTTGGAAGAAAAAACCCTATTAAATATCAAGCAAAACCCCAAACTATTATACTCATACGCGAAAAAGATGAATAAAAGAAGAATAGAAATAGGCCCCCTAAGAATTGAAGGGAGATTAACGAATGAAAAAAAGGAAATTTGCAACATACTGGCAGAACGATTTAAGAGAGAATTCACCCCTAGAATAGATAATGAAGATAATGATATAGAAGTAAGGGACGAAAATAGTGAATATTTAGCTGACATAGAAATTAATGAAGCTGATATTGTGCAGGCAATTAATGAAATTAAAAATGGAGCTGCTGCAGGGCCTGATGGAGTCCTGCTATTTTGTTAAAGAAAGTAGTTCATTCTATCGCAAAGCCACTTGCAATATTATTAAGACAAAGTGTAGATAGAGGCAAGATTTATGATGAGCACAAATTAGCATATATCACCCCTACTTTCAAAAGTGGATCAAGACTAGAGGCAAGTAATTATAGGCTTGTGAGTCTAACATCACATATTATGAAAGTGTATGAAAGGGTAATGAAGAAAAATATTATGAAACATTTAATAAAAAAATAATTTGTTTAATATAGGACAACACGGTTTCGTACCCGGAAAAAGTACACAAACCCAACTGTTAGTCCACCGTGAGAACTATTAAAAAATATGAAAAGCGGAAATGAAACAGATGTGGTTTATCTAGACTTTGCAAAAGCTTTTGACAAAGTAGACCATAATATTATTAGCAAAGAAAATTAGAAAACACAATATCGTGGATAAAGTAGGAAGATGGTTAAAAGAATTTTTACACAACAGAAAACAGATAGTTATTGCAAACGATGAGAAATCGGATGAAACCAAGGTAATATCCGGTGTGCCACAAGGTACGGTGTTAGCTGCGATACTGTTTGTTATTATGATTGACGACATAGACAGTAATGTTAAGGATTCGGTAGTGAGTAGTTTCGCTGATGACACAAGAATAAGTAGAGAAATTACTTGTGATGAAGATAGGAAACGGGCTCTACAAAGAGACCTTAACAAAGTATATGATTGGGCAGAGGTAAATAGGATGGTATTTAACTCTGATAAATTTGAATCAATAAATTATGGAGACAGAGAAGGAAAGCTATATGCATATAGGGGACCTAATAATGAGACAATCACAAATAAGGAAGCAGTTAAAGACCTTGGTGTGATGATGAATAGGAACATGTTATGCAATGATCAAATAGCAATTCTTTTGGCAAAATGTAAAGCAAAAATGGGAATGTTGTTACGGCACTTCAAAACAAGAAAAGCTGAACACATGATTATGCTTTATAAAACATATGTTCGTAGTCCACTTGAATATTGCAATATGATATGGTACCCACACTATCAAAAGGATATTGCACAAATAGAGAGTGTACAAAGGTCCTTTACAGCTAGAATAGAAGAAGTTAAGGACCTTGACTACTGGGAAAGACTACAATCCTTAAAATTATATAGTCTAGAAAGGAGAAGAGAACGCTACATGATAATTCAGGCATGGAAACAGATAGAAGGAATAACAGAAAATATCATGGAACTAAAAATATCAGAAAGAGCAAGCAGAGGTAGATTAATAGTGCCCAAAACTATACCAGGAAAAATAAGGAAAGCACACAGGACATTAATCCACTACGCACCAGCATCGATAATGCAGCGTCTATTCAATGCGTTGCCAGCTCATCTGAGGAATATATCAGGAGTGAGCGTAGATGTGTTTAAGAATAAGCTCGACAGATATCTAAACTGCATCCCAGACCATCCAAGATTGGAAGATGCAAAATATACCGGAAGATGTACTAGCAACTCTCTGGTAGACATTAGAGGTGCCTCACACTGAGGGACCTGGGGCAACCCGAACGAACTGTAAGGTCTGTAAGGTAAGGTCTGTCAGGCTTTGGAAATCTGTATCTTCCGTTCTCCTGACTACTACATATTTCCTTCAAAGATTGGAGCGGCAGGTCTTTTCATGGGTTTCATTGATATGAGTATCTTTGTGTAACGACCAAAACATTTTCTGTTTAACCATGAAATGGAAAGTCGATTATTTGTATTTGCAGTCACAAATATAACCTAAACTCGACCCTCAGCGAATTTATTCCGGAGGGGGATGAGACTAGACTAGAGCGAGGATCATCCCTCTGTTTACTTATGAATAAACATGCGAATGAATTGATGAAGGGAAAGGGAAAATCAGCTACGCTGGGATTAGTGCTGAAAAGTATTGATGGGGGAATAACCATATAAATAATGATTAAAAGAACACAAAAGCCGTGTGATTTGACGATGTGACTCCCAACACGAAACAAGGAACTCGATACGAGTTGTCCTTGGGGTCAGAATCCGAAACAAAGACTTGATGATGATTTGATAACGAGTCATTAATTAGAAAACAAAGTCTGTATTTCCGCGATTATTAACCTTGAGGACAAATATAGAGCACGTGCATAGGACATTCGGTAAACGCTAATGATTTAGTTTGATATTATAAACATTTTTAAACGTACGTTTGTATCTATGTATATGTACATATGTGTGTGACTCAGCGTTTTCCCACTCCGAAACTGCATATATGTATGTATGTATGTATTTATGTATGTATAATATATATAATAATATATATATATATATCGTATATATCTTATATATATAGATATGTATATATATATATATATGATAGAGAGAGAGAGAGAGAGAGAGTTCAGGGATCTCCAGTGTCATTTGGATCTTCATGACGTGGCGGAAAAACATCGTGACATACAAACAAATATCGTCTAGCAAGAACGTGAAGCTGCCGGCACGATCAAAGCTGTTATTCTAAGCCCTGGAAACACTCTTGTTTCACAAGGCAAATATACTCAGCCTTATTCCTCATGCCAGTGTTCATCCGGAATATGTCAAAACCGCACCAATAGCTGACAAACATGAATAAAAGCTGTTTGAACCAAATGCCATTGTTGGCCAGTTTAGGAGAAGAAAGATGATTAACATTTGCAACAGTAGAAAGCAAATCTGGAAGATCATAGACGAGACAGCTAATCTAGATAAAAACAGAATCTGTGGGGCCAGATCCTGGTGTTCACCAGATCTTGGTGTTCACCAGGCCAAACAATGACGTTAAGCAGAAAAATACAATCAAAAGCAATTCATTTTATTTTTATTTCCGGGGTACCCTCGTACATGACAGGTCAGTTCTTCCATGTATTGACTGGTCCAACCATACTGCTTGTTAACATAAGAAGCTGCAGAAAATGGGCGCAGGAAATCAGAAAAAGCTGTAACTGTCAGCAGCTGAGAAAAGATTCCCGATAGTTGACGGAATGGTGGTGGTTTACAGAATACAGTTAAAAGATTATAGTTATTCAAGACTGTATAAGATCTTGGTTATTATTTTAGTGAGGAAATTACAGACCTAAAAGGAACCTTGGATAAATTGCAGTTTAGGCTTTCAAACAGAAAACTAGAGACTGACAGATAACAAGGGATATGAATACAACCCACCCTCCAATGAAGCACTTATCAACACAAAAAGAGACAAAATCAGACCTCGATCAATATCTAGTAAAGACATTTTGCATATTTCAGTGTTTAGAAAAAATTAAGTCTCTACACCACCAGCACATCATAGCAGAATTATCAACGAGAACCTGCTTTTTGAAGATAAGACTCATGAAGAATCTTTGCTCTGGTTATATAGTTGTCTGCAACCGTTCCTTAATGTGACCCTAACTTGTTACTTATACCAAAAAGTGTAGAAGATGCGAACAATTGTGGTGTCAGCACTGAATGAGGCAAGCGCAATGGCTGTCTTTCATGGTTTTATGGAAATTGACACCACAAGATGATTCGTAGTATTAGGAAAATGCAAATGATTGGAGCCATACCTAAAAGCTGAAAGTGATGTCACTGACACAATGATAACGCTCCCACCTGAAGATTACTTGGCCCTGGCAACAAGAACAGAATGAGGAAATTTGATACTGGTGCGAGGTAGGAATTTAGAAATGTCATTCTCCGTCATAACAATATCTCAACATTTTGCTAAAGGGATCAGTGTGACCTTTATGCATATTACAAAAGCATTTACCACAGTCAGTAATTTATCGAGAGTAATATTGATTTTAAAAAATCCATAAACAATACGAGAATATTTACATTTGCATTATCATTTTGGTTTTACTTTAAATATTAAAGATGTATGCGAGACCTTCTGCTTCAGTGCAATTTGATTTAGATTTCAACACTAGATTCAACGTGATTTAGCATTGCCAGAGCATATATATTTTTCGAAACTAGTGCTTGGCATACAACAGTTGCTGAGACTCTCTCTCTCTCTCTCTCTCTCTCTCTCTCTCTCTCTCTGTCTCTCTCTCTCTCTCCCCATACATACTATCATATAAAGTGTGGTTCCCAACTACTGTACGTCCCACTTTTTGACGCAGGTGTGGAAAACCGTCGTATTTGCAGAATAGTAAAAGGATTGAACGAAAAAGTTTTCGTTGAGCCAGTGTGTAAGAGTTTTACTCTGCTAATTCTTTGCAAAGCCAAAAGCTACAAATTTTTTGGTATTGTTCACAACAATTCTGGAACGTTTCGTTTTTCGGGGAATATGGTTTTCCTACAATAATTCTTATCTGTAATATTAAGAGATGATGACGAGTTCGCACATTTATATTTTTTACTTAACTAGAAAGTCATTGCATGTTAATACTTCTCGTCAAGTAATGGTCCATCTCATCATTGAAATTTTAATAAAAATCTGTATTAGTACTACTACTACTACTACTACTACTACCACCAATACTCACGTCTACACTTCTTGTTAATGATAAGGCTAATATTTAACGGTAATGAAATTGTATCGTTTCAACTTTGGGGTTAAATTGATAGTATGTTTGCGTCGCTCAAGTTATCACAGGTACTCTCTCTCTCTCTCTCTCTCTCTCTCTCTCTCTCTCTCTCTCTCTCTCTCTCTCTCTCTCTCTCTCTCTCTCTCTCTCATTCCTTTTGAAGTGTTAATAGAAACGTTGTTCAACTAGATGGCCATTTAGGATCTGCCCAAACTCAAACCAAAACTCGAAGCCAGTTATCGTAACTTTAGCAGAAAGGTTCAGTTCAAACTCCGGCATTGGTTCAAAGCACAGTGCAACAATCCATGCAGTGACTGAGTACGCAAAGATACAATCACCAATCATTTATGCCAGTCAGAGGCAAGGCCATAGTTTACTTATGCTTTACTCTCACATAACTTTGGCCTTTTAATTCAAAGAATTTATCGGCTAAGTTTTCGTTGGTAAATTTGCCTAAAATCTGCAAGTCTTTTCAATATTTTTTTCATACTGGTGGTCGGGCGAGCTTTTTGCAAATAGATAGTAATAACACTAAGTTGCTAGGCATGCAGTTGCGTGTCTGTGTATTTATCACATATGCGTTTGTGTGTGTGTGTGTTTATGCGTACGTGTGTATATGTATCTATTGATAAATATTTGTGCTTTACAAAGTCCGTTTTTGGTAGAAATACAATCCATACGAAACTGAGCTTCAAATTCTCAGTTTATTCAGTAAAAGCGGATTACACTCGAGTGTTACTTGTGTACCCGGTATCCGTTCTCCCAATCCCCAAATGTTATTCACGCTACCACATACGGAGGAAAGCAACAAATGTTGAATGAAGTCAAAGATTGATAAACCAGATACAAATAATGGGAGGAATGATGTATGTAACCTTACATAGGAAAAGCACAAGTGTAACGCTAATACAACCATGACGGAGCCTGGAAAAGTCTAGAGAAAAAAGTAACGGAAATAATAGAGAAATTAATATTTGTAATATGTATATATATATATATATATATATATATATATATATATATATATATATATATATGAGTCATATCACATTACCGTGATGTGATTCATATACATACATCGAGCTACAGATGTCCCTTATATTTAATTAGCTCTTATCGACTAAAAAATTCCCCTTCGGTTAACATATAGGAAAATATATTAATTCCGAGGTAGAGCGAATTAGATATTAAAGGACATTATATATATATATATATATATATATATATATATATATATATATATATATATATATATGTGTGTGTGTGTGTGTGTGTGTGTGCGCGCGCAAGTGATTCTCTCTCTCCATCCATACATAGTAGCATATGAAGTGATGATCATTACTGTACATCCCACCTTGTGACGCAGGTGCGCAAAACCGTCGTATTTCCAGAATGGTAAAAGATTTTTTTTTTTTTTTTTTAATTTTCGTTGAGCCAGTGTGTAAGAGTTTTTGTTTTGTTGATATTTTGCAAAGCCAAAAGCTACGAATTGCTGGGTATTGTTCGTTACCATTCTGGAACATTTCAATTTTCGGGGAAAATGTTTTTCGTACAATAATTTTTATATACATGATTAAGGTTGATATGGACTTCATGTATTTATGTATTTTTCCCCCTTAACTAAGTCTTTCCACGTTAACGATTCTCGTCAGGTGATGGTCTGTCTCATCAATAAAATTTAATAATCGTCGCTACTAGTATTCCTATCATCATCATTATTAATTCTACGGGAACTATAGTGACGTGAGTGCTCCTCATATGGTGCACTGCAGGCATTTCTAAATCTTTGCAGCGCTAGCTACACCCATTTTTAGTTATTTCCATTTTTCAGTATTGCGGTGTAATCACTCCTACTCAAAATTGAGGCCAACATTTATTGGTAATGAAATTATCATCGCTTCAGCTTTAATGTTAAAATAATGCGTCGTTCAACTCAACCGGACAGGTCAGTCTAGCCAAGACTGGCATTAAGCCCCGTCAGTCTGCGGTGTGTGTGTGGG
>NC_087212.1:66289617-66417117 GCF_015104395.2 Macrobrachium nipponense | reverse complement strand
CACAGACATTAATACACACACACACACACACCAGTCACTGGACTTTATGAGTGAATGAATAATTTCGTTTAATGACTGTAGTCCCTCTCCATTAGCCGCGAAAAGTACATTTTTCTGACTACAGTATACGACTGTAACTGATTGCACCCATAATTGCCTCAGAAAACACACACACACACACACACACAAAGTGTTTACTGAGGCAATTCTGGTTTAAATCAGTTACGGTCGTATACTTTGGCCAGAAATTTTCATGGTTAATGGAAAGGGACTGGACGAAATCATTCATTTAGTCATAAATTCCAGTGACTGGTAATGATACTGGTAATATTAAAGGTATAGCTGGTGCAGCTCAGGATAAGAATATTGCACTGCTGTTTACCGACTTGTTTATTATCAGTGTACTAAGACTGCTAACTTCTCCGCCTAAAGTCAGTGTGCTTTTTTTTTTCAACCTCCTGAGGTGAATTATGTGACATATCCTCTACACGGTCTATTGTTGTTTAGGCTGGCCTTATGCCAGCGCGTGTCCGTGCAGTAGCCTGGTAATGAGATCTCGTTGGGAATAATGACAAACAGTTGTTTTTGTTTTAGATTAAACCAGCCTTGTGCTGGCACAGGCTCTTGCTCCTATAGCAGCCCGTAATAACAAGTGGCTTGTGGCTGTATTGTAAATTTCTACCTCTATGCATCTGTCCCCTGAAAGATGTCTTAGATATAATGACCAAACCTGTAAAGATTTATACCCAGTGTTTCATTTGTCTCCGTGTAAATCATAATATGTCAGTGATTATATCTATATATGAAAGTTTGTTTGTATGGTGTTTTTACGTTGCATGGAACCAGTGGTTATTCAGCAACGGAACCAATGGCCTTACGTGACTTCCGAACCACGTCGAGAGTGAACTTCTAGTCACCAGAAAGACACATCTCTCAACCCTTAATGGAATGCCCGAGAATCGAACTCGCGGCCATCAAGGTGTCAGGCCAAGACCAAACTGAACACGCCACTGAGGCGCTATCTATATATGAAAGACTATGCCTAATTATTGAAATAAACTATGTAGCATGTATGTTCATGTATTGTCTGTATATAAGTGTATGCATGTATTTTTATATGCATGTTTGTTTATGATATATTTTTCTCACCAAATTAAGTGGGCTTTCAAGATTTTACTACATATGTCCTATTAATTTATTTTCCATTTCTGTAACTGTATTTTTTACAATATTCTTTTTATTTATATTCGTAAAATTTTTTGTCCATAAACTATTTTTATCTACATTAATTACTGAAGATAAATTGTGATCCTTGGACAAATACTGCTCTAAAATCTTTTCTCTCCCCACCCGGCAGTGGGAGAGGTGATTCCAGTCTTCCAGTCTAAACACCAAGATTTCAGTCAATTAAAGAGAACAAGAAATACTTTTTAGAAGAGTCAGATCTAGAACAGTATGATTGGATGCGAATAACATTCACTGCTCCTGGAAATCATTTATCATCTGACCTCGAGGAAGCACTGCTTGAATTATCTTCTGATAGAACCTTACGACTCAAGTTTGGGTCAACAACATTGAATGAGTTTTGGATATCAGTATCGGAGGAATATCCTGGTTTATCAAAGGCAGCACTGAATATCTTAACACCGTTTGGATCGACTTATCTCTGTGAAACTACCTTCTCTGCATTAACGTATATCAAGAATAAATACCGATCTCGATTGAATGTAGATGATGATCTGCGAGTTGCGGTCTCCGATATCACCCCGAGATTTGAGATGTTATGTTCAAAGAAACAAGCCCATTCATCCCATTAAATTAAACAAGGTTAGATTGTATTGTACTTTAAAACAGTTTTAAAACAAAGAAACAAACACTCTCTCTCACACACACACACTTATGTACTCAACACACAATTATCCTGTTTGTTTGTGCATAACACACACACACACATTATATATATATATATATATATATATATATATATATATATATATATATATATATATATATATATATATATATATATGGATGGTATTTATATAGTTTGTATGTGTTCAGGTTATATACGTACTTATTTTGTTTTATACGCAGTTACAAAAGCAAGATGTATATATAAGTAAAATCTATATCCCACTGAGCAAAATATTTTTTGCCTGGAGGGTTCGCAAAATGTTTGAAGTAAGTTTTATGGGTCGCCAAGTAAAAGTTTGGGAACCCCTGTACTATACCACCTCAACTTGACATAGTCTGTTTATACTGCGAGTGTATACATTTTTTCATGGTTACCCCCTAAGGTGGTCATCTGGATGAACTAGCTGTTGCCTTCATTCCAAAACATCAATTCTAAACAGTTAGGTCCTCGTAGGTTTTTATTTCAGCGAACACAAGACATTCATGTAAACTTACAAAAGCAAAGCTTTGCCAGGACATAAAGGTGTACGCTTTCTGTAGTCATCTGTGATGGCGGAATCTGAGTTACTTAACTCGTGTTAAGATACAATTTCTCTTTTCATAGAACAAGAACCAGCACGGTGTAAATTTTTAGGATGACTGATTAGTTTGCCAGTGGGCGTCACAAATCGATTTGCCCTGGTCGAGTCACCGTTAACCTTCTATTTTCAATTAGTTAATTTGCTTTAGATCCAATTTAACAGGGGATTTGTGATATAATTCAAATTGAAAACTACGATTTCTTTTATTAATATACCAGTGAATGCAACTAATTTTAAAGTTATAAAATTTCATTCTTGAAACAAAAGGCCTGCCAAAACCCCGTACTATTACCCTTTACAGAGTATGGTGAATCTAACAAACTGCATTCAAAATAATACAGTGAAGCACGTACTCAAATGCAGGTGTTCCCAAACTTAACCATACCAAGGATTTGTTTGTATGGTGTTTTTACGTTGCATGGAATCACTGGTTATTCAGCACCGGGACCAGCGGTTTTACGTGACTTTCGAACCACGTCGAGTGTACTTCCATCACCAGAAATCATCTCAGACGCCTCAATGGAATGCCCGAGAATCGAACTCGCGGCCACCTAGGTCCATACCAAGGCACCCCGCCATAATGTGACCCTGACTATGACCCCAGTGCCCGAGAATCGAACTCGCGGCCACCGGGGTCCATACGAAGGAACACCCCGCCATTGATGTGACCCTTACGACGACCCAAGCCATACAGGTCTACACAATACAAGTTAGTATATTTAATCTTTGCATTGCAGATTCCTTCCCAGTAAGAATGTAAAATATTTTAAATATATTTTATTACTTTAAATTCAACAGGAAGTAAAACTGGTGAAAATAGACAACATATAATTATCACTGACACGAAGAGCATCAGTAATGTGTCTTTTATTGTATTTTATATTTTAGTTGAAAAAGTAGTTTTTTGTCGTGGACCCCCAGGGCCGTCACCTGGACCCGTTTGGTAACCACCGGTTAACACAACATATATAAATTTTTGTGCAAAATAATTCACCAGTTAACACCACATTTATAAATTTGTGGAAAAAAAAAATCTAGTGGGGGGGGACACTTCAACATCTATGATTGCCTTCGAACAGACAAAAACTGGTTAACTGGTAAAGCTGTCGCTTTAAACTGTACACACCTTTACAACTTACACTTCATGGCAAGAGGGATAATGAAATTAGTGACACTCGTACTAGCCCGATCACTTAATCATTGGTAGTGACCAGATCAAAGTATACTGCACTTTCAGCACAGACTGGAAATGTTAGGCAAGCATGTTTCCAAACCCCCCAAGGACCATTAGTTAAACTAGGTTAACTGGTACTTGTAAGGTAGACAAAAAGTGACATTGTTTGGACAAGATATTCACTATCCGATGGATGTACGGTAACACTTTCTTCAATAAATAGTATACATTGAAAGTTAAATTTAATTTCAGGTACCGTTTTAGAAAGCCTGTACTAAGTTATCTTCATAGCATTTGATTATCATTCACCGAACATGTTAGTTTATAAAGTTATTTCTGCTAACAACAGGGTCAATTTTTATCACCTATGCTGTATGCTGGCCCTATTAAATTTTCTTCCTAGCAAATTCTAAAGATTCCAAAGTCCCTTCCGAACTGTTGGCATTTTAGAACAATGTGGTTCAATCAAGACCTGAAAACTCATTTCCACCACAAACTATATTATAACCAACGAAATGAATCACACACTATTTAATCAGTGACATTAGGGACAAAAGAAATTCAAGAAGTAGAAAGACTTTTTATTATAAATCACACATCCTTTCATTCTTGCTTGGAATGGACTTGTGCTTAACACCAAATAAAACTTTGGCAACGTGGTAACCCCTCAGTCATGCTTGATGAAATGGAACAAATGGGAGGAATGAAGATGAACGAGTCTTACCCTTAAAACATAATGAATTATTATAAGTTATATTACAATATCGCTAACAACTCTCCTACAACTCATCCTTGTAAGCGTCTTCGTCTTCAGAGCCAGGAGGAGCACCACCTGCACCCTGGTATAACTTAGCAATAATTGGTTGCACTACATCTTCAAGTTCTTTCTTTTGAGCCTTAAAGTCCTCTGCTTCTGCTTCAGCATTATCTTCAAGCCATTTAATCTTTTCATCAATGACCTCCTCAATTTTCTCCTTATCTTCATCGGTGAGCTTGGCTCCCAATTTCTCCTTATCATTTATCTGATTCTTAAGACTGTATGCATAAGACTCCAATTCATTTCGTGATTCTACTCGCTCCTTAAGCTTCTTATCTTCATCTGCAAACATTTCAGCATCCTTGATCATCCTTTCAATATCCTCAGGGGTTAACCTATTCTGGTCATTAGTAATTGTGATCTTTTCTTTATTGCCAGTGCCCTTGTCTTCAGCAGATACTTGAAGAATACCATTGGCATCAATCTCAAAAGTAACTTCAATCTGGGGTACACCTCGGGGTGCAGGGGGGATGCCTGTCAAATCAAACTTTCCAAGGATGTGGTTATCCTTTGTCATGGGACGTTCACCCTCAAAGACTTGAATAGTCACAGTGTGCTGATTATCAGAGGCTGTCGAGAATATCTGAGATTTCTTTGTTGGAATAACAGTATTACGGGAAATAAGTTTAGTCATGACACCTCCAACAGTCTCAATACCCAAAGTGAGAGGGTTCACATCCAACAAAACGAGGTCATTTGTGTCATCTTCACCTGACAAAACACCAGCCTGAACAGCGGCGCCATAGGCAACTGCTTCATCTGGGTTAATGCCTCGAGATGGCTCCTTTCCATTGAAGAACTCCTTCACCAACTGTTGAATCTTGGGAATACGTGTTGATCCTCCCACCAATACAATTTCATCAATTTCCTTCTTCTGGAGGTCAGAGTCTTCAAGGACTTTCTGCACTGGTTTCATGGTAGATCTGAAGAGGTCCATATTCAATTCCTCAAACTTGGCACGTGTCAAAGTCTCTGAGAAGTCCTCACCCTCAAAGAAGGACTCAATTTCAATCCTTACTTGATGGCTGGCAGACAATGATCTCTTTGCCTTCTCAACCTCACGACGAAGCTTCTGAACAGCACGGTTGTCCTTTCTGATATCCTTACCCTTCTTCTTCTTGTATAACTTAATGAAGTGATCCATGACTCGCTGATCAAAATCTTCACCACCCAAATGAGTATCACCATTTGTGGCTACTACCTCAAAGACTCCAGAATCAATAGTGAGTAGAGAAACATCAAATGTGCCACCTCCAAGATCAAATACCAAGATGTTTTTCTCACCATCCTTCTTGTCAATACCATATGCAATAGCAGCTGCTGTTGGTTCATTAATAATTCTCATTACAGTCATGCCTGCAATGGTTCCGGCATCCTTTGTAGCCTGACGTTGGGCATCATTAAAGTATGCAGGAACTGTAACTACTGCATGAGTAACAGTCTTTCCCAAGTAAGCTTCCGCAACTTCCCTCATCTTGCCAAGAACCATGGCAGATACTTCTTCGGCAGCAAATACTTTATCTCCTTGAGCAGTGCTCACCCTTATATGAGGTTTGTCATTTTTGTTTATTACCTTGAAAGGGAAGAACTGTATGTCATGCTGGACAGACTTGTCACCCCATTCCCTTCCAATCAACCGCTTGGCATCAAAGATGGTATTCTCAGGGTTGGTGGTGAGCTGATTTTTAGCAGAATCTCCTATCAATCTCTCGCCATCAGCAGTAAAGGCAACGTAAGATGGAGTAATGCGATTACCTTGGTCATTAGCGATGATCTCAACTCTGCCATTCTTGAACACACCAACACTGCAAGGGAAAAAAAATAAGATTTATATTCCAAACAAATCCTTCACAAATAAAAAATAGACTAGCATTAAAAAAGTTTCAGCCATTTGCCCACTTCATTAACCTTACTTCCCGATATCTTTTGCCAAAATAATAAGATCCATAATAGGGAGTCTCTCATCACCAGTGAAACTTTCTCTGCACATTGTGAAAGTATGCAGTTACCCACAACCTCACACAAGGGAAACTACCAAACCTAAATCTTGTTTCCTGGCTGCACCTAGAATTACCCAATATGCTGAAAGTTTACAGGCCTGTATTCATCAACTTCACACCAAGATTGAGAGAGAGAGAGCCTAAAGGATGCTTCATATAAAATAGTAAAATATTTACCCTTTAACTAAATCTACCATAAATAGACTACTGAATATTTGAAGCTAACTAAGCAAATCTCAAGTAATGAACACCAATCAAGAATATTCTAACCCAACAGCCCAATCAAGAAATGTTCAATACCTGTCAACTACCTCAAAGCAATAAAATATTTTTAATAACTTAACTATAAAAAAAAATATATAAATAAGTGTGACATTGGCTAGTTTCTGTGGTCTAGGTATCTGTGAATTCTGGTCAATACTTTTGTCATTAGTATAGGAATTTAAAATCCTTCTAGGCTTCCTTAAATGTATATAAGTATATATTAACAAAGCTCACCAAACCCAAACCTTCTATAAATGAGTAACAGTTTCTAGCCAATATATAATTTAAAACAACACAAAAGTATATATGAAGTGATTTCAGATTGCTCGTCACCCCATGACTTCGACTAAGCACTGCAAAATTTGCTAAAAACCTTCTAATGGTAGCCAGAATAGAAGCCAAACTGTATCCAAGTAATAAAGGGATTAAATACTATATAGTTATGCTTTACGTTTTTTCAATACAATTTATGACTTTGAAAAAGATTAGCTAGGTTTTAGAAAACTTTACAATTCTCGTGTGTTCTCAATCCACATACTGATACGGACTTCAACAGAGAACATACATGCCAAATGAGAAACTCTCAGAAGCTACAGTTTCCTCTTCAATCGGAAAGTCCATGCACTACTGCATTACACATCTATTTCATCAATGTAACATACATGCCATGTAGTGTTATCTTTGACGCCCATTGTCATGCCATGTGTTATCAATTACACCCATTGTTAAATCTCTTGTAATGAAGTTTTAACCTCAAATATGACCTTTATTCCAATTTCAATAAACTATATTGCAGTCCCTTCACACGTGAATTTCAGGTGGTTAAGGCAATTAAAAGTTTAAATGTCTATGAATCCAGTAAATTTGCAATACCTTACATAATTTGATTTAATGTGGAATAAAGTTCTGATTCCACAATATTCTTAAATCTCTGGTAAAACTAATACAATAAAGTTGTTGGTTCCTCATGAATATTATATAACTGATGAAGACATAGAACTCTGCCACAAACTCCAGCCTCACCTAGCCCTAATAAAGGAAGACACTAAAAAATTACCAAGATCTACAGTCGACAAAATTTCGATGGGAAACGCCTAACCCTCTAGAACGAAATTCAAGCATTGCACAGAAATATCACGGGTAAATCAACTGAACCCCACACACTGCCAATACCACCCAACTGGCTGTACTGCACAAACGCAATAGAGAATGTGTGGCATATTCACCCGGGGACCTATCAAACTACTTTCATAGCACATTCTGTCCACCCACGGACAATTGTCTGGCCTCTCCGAACAAATTTGCTTAAGCAACCAATTCCATTCTTATAAAACATTTATGTCAAACAGACATTTCTATTTAGGAAACATTATCAAATTTGCTATTCATTCCTACAATGATCACTACAACCACCTGATCCATCAGATTTAAAACAAAAATTCTCCTGACAAGCATTTGCAAAAAAAAAACCTTAGGAAAAAAAAATAAATTTCCTATACCTGCTGCTGCCATTTCTAACTTATAATTGAATTTCTCAACAAAATACAATAAATTTCCTCATCCAACCTGGAAAATTTTTAATACAAGAAAAACATATAGTACTTAAAACATTAGCATTAACATTACTTACCATGAATAAGTTGTGCCCAAATCTATGCCAATGACTGTGCCAACTTCATCTTTCTTGTCTTGGGCGTCCTTGGCATACGCTAGGACTGCTACTAAGCCCACCAGGGCTAATGCCTTTGTACACCACATGCTATCCAATCACCTGAAAGAAAAAAAAATAGTGTCAATTTCAAACTAAACCAAAAAGCAAACCACTTTCATTGCACACCAAATTTAGACAATACAAGTATCATTTCATATTACGCTACAAAATTTTACATAGCTATATCAGCTCACATTACACTACCTACTCTGGATTTTCCATAGCTACTACAGAACTGGAATTTCCTAACAAACCACAGAAGCTATATTTATTCCCAGCCCCAAGACAACACATTAGCATCTAATAAATTTAGTAATGCATTTTAAAGACTTACAGGTTTTAGTTTAGTAGTCCCCTTACTGACTTATCCCATCCCCCTAGTTTAGTTAATAAAAGACTATACTAGTATAAATCCACAGTTGTTCACACTGGGTAACTTTGGGACCGGGGAACGGGCTTTGAGGGCCCATACCACCAACTATGGGAGCAACCCAGTCAGGTTCCTTTGGGTTCATAAAAAAAAAAAAAAAACTCCCATTAACTAAAGTAGGAAAACCCTAGAATATGTTTGCATACATATTGAAGGCCTAAGGTTAGTTTACATCTAGCACCCAGGCCCTATTTACCACTACAATTGGGCAAGAGTTTAAAAACGTTAAACCTGCATTTCCCCTGAAACATGGCAATAAGCCTGGATTTTCATCTACCATTAAGCATCCTAATGTAACTTCCACTCATGGCACCCTATTTAAAGGTTAGGTTAAAGGTAATTATGGTTAGTGTATCCTTAACGGCAACATTTTGTCTGAAATCAACTTGCACACAATGACACAGGCTACATACATACACTGGGCAACTTTGTGAAAAGTAGGAAGTAGGTACGCTGGTCAACCTTGTAAAACGTAGGGGGTTAGGTATGTAAATAGTATTCCGATTTGTAAGTGCATTTCTGGGTTAAATTTAGATCCAGAACACCTAGTTGGAGTTTTACTCATGAAGTAATAAGAGACCCTACAGCTTGGATATGCTTTAGTATTACATTGATAAGGCCTAGAGTAAACAACCAATCAGCGACACAGCAGCCACCTTCCCGAAGAAGTAATTCGCTGCCATGAGCATCAGTCAAGAGTTGTGGCCCATCCTGGCAGCACACCAAGACCTCTACAGTTCTTGAAGCAAGAGTTTTCTCCTACTTTGCGTGATAATAGCATAATTCAAGCACTTTTTGGGGGGAGTTACTTAAAGTCTTCTGAATAATTATTAATTAAAACTCTTGTTCAGGAGGTAAAACTGCATAGAAATACAGCAACTGCCATAGTCTAGGGTGCCGCAGATATCTACCAAGAAAAAATACCTAGAAACCTTGTTTCTGCTGGATGTACTAGCATCCTAAGCTAGTATCCAACTATGAATCTAAAGCCTAGGCTATAAGCTGTGTAAAATACCAACTTTCAATTTATCAATCAAATAATTTGAAATAATGTACTAGTCCTTTTAAGTATGCTCACTAATACATTCTTCAGAAATTTTCCACATTCTCAGTTAATAACAACAGGTCTAAGTAAAACCCTTGACCCAATTCTACACAGACAAGAATTGATAAAACTCCTCAATGAGCTTATGCTAGCTTAAGCTATACCTAGATGGGTAAAATGGTTAACCGTCACATACGGCTACCCTAAAATTAATTTCTGATGGGTTCCAGGCAAAATGGGCCACCTAGGCCAGCTGCAGATTTGGGCCTTAGGCTTACTCTATATATGGAACCTAAGGGATCCCTTAGATCAAAAAAGGTCAAACGAGGCTACTACTTTAGCCTATCCACGCAAAAGATAAACTAGAGTAACCTACTAGGCTGCCTACCTAGGTCACCAATTGACCAGCATGTGATAAAAATTAGCTTCCCTCCCAATAATCATTACCCTTTAAGTTGTGTAGGATGGTTAGCCAAACAGTAAAACTTATCTAGCTGACGAGGAACCTAGATATTCCACAATGGTTAGGTAGGTAAGACTACTTTAGCACAATTTAGCCTACGAACCCTTACGTGCCCCGGTGTGCAAATACCAACCTATAATCGCTGAAAGGTGTATCAGACCGTATTTATCATACTAAATGACCTGCATACAACGACTGCAACATAACGACTACCTAAGTACTACTTAGCTTAGGTACTTGGGTACAATTTAGCCTAGGAACCACCCACCTTACGTGTCCAGGTGTCAACAAAAACTATCCTGCCAACTACGGTATTCTAACAAATAAACCTGGGCTTGTATATAATCGATGAAAGGTGTATCAGACTGTAGCTATTTATCAGCTAGGTATAGGTATTTGTATACGATGATTGCAAGATTACCTTTGTATTTGCACACACCTTCCGGTTATCTTTAAGAAAGATCTAGAACACGCCTACGTAAGGCTAAACGTATTGATCACTTGCTTACAACTTACGGTAAAAGGGAACCAAATCGTGTATAACGTTCTTTCTTCTGAACGTAAATGGCTTGATTTTAAAGTAGGTAATCAACACACCCGACCAAAGTCTCTCCTATTCAACATGGAATTGCACGTCCTGCAAAATTACCCCAGAAGCAATGGCGTCCAGAATTTTAGAAAAAGTGAAATTCTTTCTTAACGAAAATCAGACTCGACCTATTGACACAAACAAATGCATACCGATGCACTACTATACTCACCTAAATTATTAATGACAATTTCCCTACAAGATGACGATGTCGAACACTACAACTCAAGTACAGAATACTTCACTTCTGACTGTCAGTAGGTGAATGACATTCACTACCCGGCAAGGGAGCAATATGTATCGTCTGCAACGTCTCGTGGATATTTGTGATTGGCTGCCTTAAACCACGTGGTACAAGTTTCTCTTTCTTGATTGGGCTACGTCACACAACCGGGCCGTTTCCGATTGGTCCACGTCGTTTTACGTTCAGCACTGACAATGTGTTGTTTTTCTACTCATAATCTTCTAATTGCCTTGTATCAGCATCTGTGAACAACTAAAATGACAAATTTGTCAATATTTCGGAAGGCTTATTCATAGGGACGTTATTTTTCAATCCACTTTCTGGCCCTGCCCTATAATGGACCTTATAAGTTTTAGTTGTGACGTTGGTTACTTGAGACATGGAATTTGCGTTCATTTACAATTTTAGAAATTTAATCAGGTAATATTACTATCAAACAATAAAATATTATAAAAACTAGTATATAATATAAATTCAGAATATTGTGTAATCAATTTTATTACGTAAACGCATAACGTTAAGATGAAATTAATCGGAATAAAGTTGTCCTTGGTTATTGAAGAAAACGTTTCCCAGTGTGTTGCCATAGTTATCATAACTTGTATTATTAAAGAAATCTGTTAAGCTATCGAGCATTTTTTATATGATTAACTTTTTAAAATACGAATTTTTGTAACGACTGACTGTATCTTATCGGAATGAATCAGCTCTTACATGAAGAATATTATTTTTAAAATTATAATAGTTATGAATTGATTGGTAACTCAAAAAATTCTATCTTCTGGAGGGATTTTTAGGACAGCGAAAAGACCGTACTTTTTGTGCTATATAAAAGTCACTTAAAAACAATCCCTGAAATTTCTTATCATATGATTCATCGGGAGAATTCTGTTTAAATCGATTAAAGAAACAACGAAACGACAACTCTAGAAGTAGTGTATGAATACCGATACATTCCTTCCGAACTTGCATTGCCTTGGATTATTAATTAAGGAAAAGTTAGTGGTTTAATTTACTGTCGATGGTTTATAACAATAAGAAATATAAAAATATAATAAAAATCTTTCGTGTATTGTTTGCACACGTCACCTTTCGTATTCCATTTGAGGAAATGTCAGACCATTTGTCTCTGGAAATATCTAGAATGCGCAAACTTTTCCGAATTATTTGGGAGACTGGTTAGAACGCAATATAAAGGTTACTTTTAGCACAGCGCCGGCCATGAAAATGCGATTAGCTTCGAAATTATCTACATATAAAACTTTGCTGTTTATTGTATGGGCCCCTGGACTAACGGTAACACGGAAGAGAGTTGTGTTTGTGGGTTAATAGCAATAGGGCGCAGTCTGGAGGGATTATTAATGAAAGCGGCATTCTAACTGCAGACATGTCTGCCCTATTCCTCCTATATGTATATTATCATTATTATTGATGATGAAGAATTAAAGTAATACGTCATTTGAGTGACTTATTCTAAGCATTTCAATTACGAAGGGAGGTTCTTACTCGTAACTATTTTATTATTATTATTATTATTATTATTATTATGGGGGTGGGGGGGGGGGATGAAAGATACAGATGACAACCATGCATTGTCAGAAAGAAGGTAATGTTGGAACCATCATGAATTCATGATCCAATAACAGTCTATCTCATCCATGCAATGCATGTAAGATATTTAGAGTGTGCCGGATTTTATCATACATCACCTGCTTGCAGAGGTGATCTTTCTTTTAGTTGCGTAGCATCGCACAGACAAGATTATAACATAGACGAAAATACCAACTCCTGGTGCAAACGGGGTTGCAGAAAGTCCCGTTAATGTGAAAGAGAAGGAACTATATTTTGAGTTTCGTGTGTTATGAAGGATAACAGCAAATATATTTTGTGATCTCTGGCAAGAATGCTTAAGCGAATGTATAATCATGAAATAACAAAACATGAGAAACATTTAACAAGATGGAAATAGAAAAATCCACAGAACTAGGTCGGACACTTCCGAGTATGACGTCACCATTGTCTCTGATCCCTTTTACCGTTGTAGTTGTTGCCGACTATGGATTCCTCAATTTACTGTGATGGCATTTGCAGAACTGCTAAACTTTTTGTAGCCATTACTTTTGTTTTTCATGAGGTTATCTGTATACCATAATATTGCTATTCATATTTGTTTTTGTTTCTAATAAATTTACGTACATCAGAGGAGATAATATTTATCACCCTATTTTGCATTTAAAGTCGCCGACGAAACACAATTTCATGAACAGTATTTCAATAATAAAATCATCAGCGCCCGATTCTGTAACATCACATTACAGTACGTAGTTACTGACTGAATGATTATATATTGACTTCGACAAATATTCTAATGAGATTTTTTTTTCCGTATGATAGCAATTCGAGTCCACAATTAAATGTTTATTAACTTTTAGTTGAGAATTATACGGCTAATCAAGCCGCGGGGAAACATTAATTTAAAATTAAGACTTGAATTCCTACAGAAGTGTTCTAGTGATGACTGTACGCTCCAAAAACACGACCGAGTAATGACACGTCAGTCTTACCTGTTGGGGGTGGGAACTGGGAAGATAATCACCTCGTTCACTTATGCCAAATTAAGATTAGCCTACGTCCCATTGGGAGAAGGGGAGGCAGGTTATGTCATCACTTGGCATTTTACAAAAAGAGAAAAGGTCAGTAACTATTCATCTTACATAGCAAAAGACAATGGAAGTGTGAAGTGCAGTCAGTCCTTCACTTGTGTAAACTGAACATATGTGTCTCGTTGAGAGGTGAGACGGAGAGAGTTGTGACACATCATCGTTGTCTTAAATATGCTCACCTGTCAATCTTGATAAAGAAGCTATAAAGGCATGGATTACTGTCAAGCTTATGGTATGGTGACATAATTAGTCAGAGATAGCAAAGAAGTCGAGAAAATGTACCCAAAACGAAGAGTCAACGGCCGACACAATGGTGATGTTAGACTTGCTCACAAGTGTGAAACGTGGTCGATAATCTCCATGTGTGGAATAATTATGATTTGCAATCTGGGAAAGAGAACAACTCGGCGGCAAAGCCACGTGTTCTTAAACAAAATTGACCAGCGGTGTTTGCCGGAATGCTTTGTAAATCCTGGTTCCTAAACATTTGTAATATTAAGTTTCCAGTCTATATATATATATATATATATATATATATATATATATATATATATATATATATATATATATATATATATATAATATAAGTTTCATCCACTGTTGGTACAGTGGATGGGTAGAAAGAGTAAAAGTGACAATACACATTATATATAAATATATATATATATATATATATATATATATATATATATATATATATATATATATATATATATATATATATATATATATATATATATCTGTGTGTGTGTGTGTGTTTGTGTGGTATGTGTGTGTGTTTGTGTGTGTGTGTGTGTGTAAGAACATTAATAACTATTTTCATGTTGAAATTCCCTTTAGGAAGGGAGGTTAAATATTTGCTAAAATGTGCTTTTGAAAGGTATAGAATGAGTCGCAAAGGTAGGAAGCGTGTCAGCTTGCAAAGAAATTTCTGATTTATCCAGCGAAGCTAACTGATTTTTAGATGACAGAAACTTAATCATGCCTTACTTATATATGTTTTTTTTAGTATCTGTTGGGGCCTTAAATGTTTGGGAAATTTATACTGGAATGTGAGGAAACTGTATATATTTCGTGAGATTTAGTCGCTAAACGCGTTTTTTGACGTGTCTTTACACTTGGAAATGATTCCGTACTTCATGGTGATATTAAAATCTAAGATATGAGTGAAAAGCTTAAGAATTTATGTCATTATATTCCCCATCTGACCCCCGTAAGGAAGTAGTGCTGTCAGGCATTACTAAAGGATGTCTGCAGCGTCCCTTCAGTCCTTAACTACTCCCATTTTGCAGCCATTTATTTTACTTCCATCCCAGCTTCGTTTCTTCTTCTTGCTGTCCAACCACTCCAACTTCGTCTCATCTTCGTGTCAAGCACTGCATGGGCGAGAGTGGCCCAGTGCCTGGCTTGACAGCCTAAATTTCATAAATGAAAATCGGTCCAGGATTCAGTTTCTACTAATTAAACCAGAATAAATGTAGGATAAAATTCAAAATAATGGATGTTGAAAAAATAATTGAGACCCCTTTACAAAAAAAAAAAAAAAAAAAAAATACTGGTGCAATAATAGCTTATGGGAAGAACGTGGATAATCTATTAATTATCTATTCAGGCGAGAAGAAAACTAATAGCAGGAAATCTATATCTAAGATAAAAAAGTATTGTTACAAAGAAATTACAGCACGTAATGATGCAAAGATGGGCGAGGAGAGCAAAAATAAGTAATCTTAATTATAATAATAAACAAAATGTACAGTTATACATGTAATTGTTTATAAATTTTGCGCTGATTAAATTGTACTAATTTACTTCAATATTACAGTTACCTCCTTCTCTTTGTTACTTCCACATTTCAAATCCGGAAGTTTGCCAGTAAAGATATTAATGCTTAGGCCTGTTACGTAAGAACATGTGCTAATTAGAAATGATGACATTATCGTGATATGAATCAATAATTAAGCGTTTATTTTAGTAATGTTTCTCTACCTTCACTTGAATCATTTTCAAAACCATGAAACGAGAGTAGCATAAATAATCAAGAAGAACCATTGCAGTTGATGAGGATATATAGACATTAAGGAAAATATATATCTAAATATTGAAATATGTAGAGAGGATAGGCACAGCTATCTATTAATAATCAGTTCATGGCTCTTCATATTAATAAAAGCAGATTCCCGAACGCTTAACTCGAATTTAGAAGAAACCGTCAACGAAATATTTAGGTTTATACATTAATTTACTGTTATTTTCACATTATAGTATTATATTCCACTACATAAGACCATTTTCAAAGGAGCTTTTCTCACCGAACTTTCTCTCAAACTTCCTCCTTTATTATTGTGCCTACTGAGCTAGAATTTTTTAAAAATAAAAATAACGAAGAAAAAGTATCTTAGTGGAACATTTTCATGGAATCGTAGAACATTTTCTTAGTCATTTTTCGACAAGTACCGTTTGTTTCTATTTACTATTATTGATTTATTGAATCTTACACCCGATTTCCAAGGTTTATATCTCGTTGCCTCTTTTCCTGCACTAAATCTTTTCCATCAGACAGTTATACATTCCTGAAGGTGATTCAGTCTCTACTGATTATTTCTAGAACTGGAAACCTACTTCGACTTGCAATTGCCAGAGCCTCGTGTCATTTTTTGAAACTCATCGATGCCGTTTTCAATATTTGAATGTTAATTTTACGTAGTAAACTGTTCATACTAAATGTGTAATTTTTGCCGATTTTGTAGGAAGTGTTGCTTGCATGTGATTGTGAAATTAAAGTGCAGCTGTGCAAGTGCTATAGGGATTTATTTCTTATAAGTGACTACTGAATCAGTAGTCAGTTATAAGAAATTCGTAAAACGCATTTTTATATGATTTCATAATATTTCGAATGACTTCGTGCGCTGTTGCAGAGTGAAAGTTACGAAACGATTCGGATCCTAAATTACAAGGTTGTAGAAAAGACCTGGAGACCTGGACTTTGTTAAAAAACCACACGTCTTTAAATGATCGCACGTGAAGCGGTGGCTTGTTGAGAAGGCTAATGATCTCTGTGAAGTCATTGACAGAACAGTGATGTTGAGAGACAGACATTCTTATTACTTATAAGAAAATAAAATTTTGAAACTTGGAAAATGGCTAGTTACTCTCGATTTACGAAAAATTGCTAGATTGAAAATATGTACAGATTTATAACGATAATAGAGAGCCGTTACAACCTTGCTTCTCTTACATCCTGCTACTACGAAAAGCTTCTCTTTGACAGTAAGTCATATACCAAGGTTTCCGTGTCTTGAATTGGCTTTTTGGAATACATATCGGTAATAAACCATTTTCCTTTCAGTCTCACTGATGTTGAGGAAATGTCTATTAACTTTGACCATTTTGATTGTGGATATATTCCTATAAACTGTGCATATCTTAAGGTAGCATGTGTGTAGGTAGGCATTAGCCTAGTAGGTAGCTAGGTAGGAATAGGTAGCTACTAGCTAGGCTAGCTATCTACCCAGATGGGGAAGCGTTCGTCGGGCTAACGTAGTAGCCTCAATAAAGGTTTAGCCCTGTGTCTTGCTTACCGACAGTTTCATTGGCAAATGTAAATCCACGTTATTATGATGGATACCTTGGAAGTATTTCCGCGTTATTGTTGAGATGGCCACCTTGGAAATAAGTATGTAGTAGTATTTCCCCTTTATTATTAGGGTAACCAATCACGGACGATCCATCGTCATCACGCTGGCTGGGTCTAATTCACTCGATATTTAGGGTAAAACATCACAGCAGGCCAAACAGGCCACCTACATTCAACGCTTGCCACCCTCCGAAAAAGTACATTATAACGCGTCCTGACACCGGAGATGGGCATCAGTCGCGACTTGTTGTTGGTGAGAAACGGAGCTAAAGACCTCTACTCTCCTTTCGAAGTAAGTATTTTCTCCAAAGTTAGAAATTAAGGCCAAATTTTAAGATTTAAACAGAGGGTAGTGAAAAGGGTGGCTACGGCAGTGGAAATCTCACCAAAACGCTTTAGAAATTTTTACTTACAACTAAAAATGTTTCGAAGATTGACGCCATCTTGATGTTTACGGAGTCGCTTGTGTCAACAAACTTCCCATTTCCTGTGCTAAATCTGCACACCACTTGTACCCATAGACGCTGGGGCACTTTCATCACAACAATCGTAAACCAACCTCTTACCAGCACTTATTCAAGGGGACTACGGCATTCTTTGCGGCGTTTTGCGCTCTTCAATTGTTTATCAGTGTTGTCAATTGGTATGTGTTTACCCTCCAAACTAGGTATAAGACTTACACAAAACCGGGGAAATAAGTGAAATTAGCGTATCTATTTGTATTATATATGCGTACATATTACAGCAATTTTATCATTACTGCATTACTATGACAACTAGAATTCATCGAAACAGTTTGTAAATGCATCGGCGTATGTGTGACGCTCCACTAGATTGGCAACGATGAGTCATTTTTCCTCACGTCGTCTGCTCGTAAGTATACATCCGAAACATTTGTAATTTTTTGGGGGTTAATTTGTTGCAAAAAAGGGATAATAGACATGAATTAAATAAACATTTTAAAGTAAAGTTAAACTAAATATTGAGTAAAGTAAACAATTAAGGGAATAAAGCTTTGCATCTCATAATCAGTGTTGTCGTCTGCTGCTCGTAACTGTGTTTGCGGAGTGAGTGCTTAGGAACCAGGAACCACAGCGTGGTTCAAGTGCACTGTGGAGTTGAATTAAGACCAAAATGTGTATAATTACAATCAAATAAGCACTGTGGAGTTTCAGTTGTGATGGCAGTAAGGATAAAAACCACCGATTACAAGGTAAGAATGAATTCAGTTCCAACCATAACCCCGGGAATAACAAGTTTCATACTTTCACTAATATAGGCAACAAAATGTTGTTTTATTGTGCTGATTACAACTGCAATCTTGAGTAAGATCAATAAACGTTACATATATACGCTAACATTGTTCAAATGAGTGCTGGGAAGGCTGGGGAAAGATGGTGGCCGTCACTGATGAGAACCATCCACGCAAAACGTAGCCGCCATATTGGATTTCAAAACTCGCCTTGAAAACATATTTTACGAAGAGCTCACATAGCTTATTTTAGTTCGTAGGGGGCTTTCGTTATCCATTATGTTGAGAAATCTTCAGCTTTTAAATGGTACTGCTTAGAGTTGCAATTGTATTCTTGTTTCACCAATTAAAATACGAGTGAATAAGACCCTCCACCGTGATGAGGGTTGCCTAGTCCGTGGTATTCTACCCTAATTGGTGAAACAAGAATACAATTACAACTTAAAGCTAGTAGCTACCATTTAAAAGATTGAAGTTTCGTCAACATCATGTGATACTTAGGGTAGGACAACCGCATGACTTGCCCAACACACGACGGTCACAGCAGCCACCCTCTGAAAAGGTACTTATAAGCGTCAACACCGATATTGGGCATCAGTCGCGGACTTCTTGTGGGAGAGAACGGAGCTGAAGACCTCTTACTCTCCTTTCGAAGTAAGTATTTTCTCCAAAGTTAAGAAATTAAGGCCATAGTAAAGCTTTAAACAGGGGTAGTGAAAAGGGGGCCAATGCAGGCAAACTCACCCAAAACGCTTTCGAACTTTTATTTACAACTCGAAATATTTAGCAAGATTGAAGCTATCTCGATGTTTGCCCCCCCCCCTTGAGTCGTTGTGTCAATAAACTTCATTCATGTGATAATCCGCACACCACTTGTACCATAGAAGCTGGGCAATTTCATCACAACAATGGTAAACCCCGATCTTTAACCAGCACTTATCGAAGGGACTACGGCATTCTTTGCGGCGTTTTCGCTCTTCAATTGGTTTACAGTGTTGTCAAATGAGTAGTGTTACCTCCCAAATGAGTATGAGACTACACAATAACCGGGGAATAAGTGACAAATTAGTGTATCTATTTGCTATATATACATATTCCAGCAATTAATCAATTACTGCATTAGTATGACCACTAGAATCATGGAAAAACAGTTTGTAATGCATCGGCGTATGTGGACGCTTCACTAGATTGGCAACTAGAGTCCATTTTTCGTTCCTCGCGTCGTTGCTCGTACAGGTATACATCTGAAATATTTGTAATTTTTCATGGTTAGGTTGGTTGCAAAAAAGGGATAATAGACATGAATTAAAAGAACACATTGTCATGAAACTTACCGTCAGATATATATAATAGCTGTATTTCCGGAATCCGACAGAAATTTAAACCACTTACGGGACACACGCAGTGGGAGTCAGGGGGTAGTAACCACATTCCGCCGCTGGGAGGCGGGTACAGGATCATTCCCATTTTCTATTCATAATTTTCTGTAGGCGGTGCGGAAACACCTGTCTGCACACCTCCGTCCAGATTTTGGAAACTACAGCTACTTGAGTATCCCTTTGGTTTTCTTGTATCTGAAGTGGATCGGTGGCTTGCACACGTTGACTGTGGTTTGAATTGATTTGGATTGAATTTTCTTTGATCAAGATTACAGGGCTAGTTCTACTAGCGCTAGATTTGTTCGATGCGGAATGTAGAGGTAGGCTTGACTGAAAGCTTCAGTAGACCCACATGATGTTGTAAAAGTGTGCAGGGGGAATGATGTCGTTTGAAAGTCGTTGTAAGGAGTGTGAAAGACTAACAGAGTCGGAATGAAGGGTAGAAACCTTATCTAAGAAACTGAACGAGATGGTTAAGGAGTCTTCCTCCCGGAGTGTTCAGGTAGGCAAGATTAAATTATTCTTGCTAACCCCTCCTTCTGTAGATATGCTCCACCCCTGTAGTGTTGCATCCGGCCCTTGAGACAGTGTCGGTAGAAGGTAATACGTATCGTAATTCTTGACGATTCGATAACTTAGAATCAAATGTAGCTCTGGAGAGCAAAAAGTGAAGAAAAAGTGCAGTGAAGGCCCCTTGTGTAAGTGGCGGGTGCTTACAGATCGGCCTCATTAGCCTTAGACCCTGACCTCTGCTGACTCCCAGATTACGGGAGAGAGGCATGTCGAAAGTCGTAAGGAGGGTTACGAGGACCCCCACCGATCTGGCGTGCCTTCGGCACTTCTGACGAACATTAACCCAGAATGCCAAGGAGCGTGCGCGTGCACGTCTTCTCAAGGAGGCTTTTCTTCTTATGAAGTTCTCCCCGCGCAAGGGGTGGAGCTTCATACCGCATCACGTCCGCTGAAAAAGGACGGCTGGTTCGGGACGCTTCACGCAAGTTGTTCTCCGGAACTTTGCTCGTCGGCCTGATAGTGCGTTTGCTGCTTTTCCTCCGCAGAAAGCGTAAGGATTCGTCGGAGGCGGGTCTTCCCTAGATGGTCTTTCGAGCGCCGCAGTCGCTCTAAGGTGCGTGAAGCGGCGTTCCTGGAGAGTAGCAAGAAGGGCGTCCCATCGCCGCCTTCTCCTGCTCCACAGGATCAGCCCCTCCCCAGAAAAGGAGGCTTCACATACAAGCAAGATCTCAGTTCTTCAGCAGCAATCTTCGAGATGTTTTTCCTTGAGAAAGACTGTCCCACGTAGCCCTAAGGAATGACAACATTCCTGTGAAGAGGTCGAGGCGTTCTCCCTCTCCCTCTCCTCGCTCGTCTCTCTCTCCGTTTGAGTCTCCCTCTAGAGTTAGTCCGCTCCCAGCAAAACTTTCTAGAGGAGGCGAGAAATTCGTTTCTCGTCTCCGGAAAAGCGGTTGATTTCGCGGATACGGAAAAAACTTGGTGGATAAGAAGCGAGTTTCCTTAGATTGCAGAACGCGCTTCTGCGAAAGTCAAAGCGCTTTAGTGGAGCCGAACGTGACTCGGTGCAGTTTCGGCGCGCCAGTGACGCTCAGCGGAGTGTTAGTGGACGGCCGGCGCGCATCCAGTGGACGCTCGGGCGCGCACCAGTGGCCGTCGGCGCGCATCAGTTGTGGACGCTCGGCGAGCATCAGTGGACGCGTCGGCGCGCACCTGTGGACACTCAGCGCCACATAGTGGACGCCAGTGTTTACCAACCTGTGGAGTGTGAGCGCGCTCTGCGGCGGCCAGTAGATTGGCTTCGGACGCAAAACGCGCGCATACGGGACGTCAGTTTTCCAATTCCGCAAGCAAAGCGGAGGCGGGAACCTCTTCCTGTCGCCGTTCTTTCTCTTTTGAGAAAGCTAGGACTCTTCTTACTTCCTCCGACTTCTCCAGTTCTGAAGAGGAAGTTAGTGACGCTTTCGTCGAATGGACGAAGGAACAGCACTTGGCTCCAGTTTCGACGGACTACAAGGTTTCGACTCGTTTACTTCAGTCAGTCTTTGCAGACACCTTCCAACCTGAAGCTCCGTAATACTCCCCTCTCAAGTTTTCGTCTTCCAAAGCTGCTAAGATATCGGGATTGTGAGATTGAAAAAGTCGCTTCTACGAAGCAAGCTTTTAGAAAGGGTCCAAATGTTGGATGGAAAAGAGGAAGCTTAGGCAAGATCTCGCTTTACCACCTTCAAGGACTTGGTGCAAAGGCTGGTATGTGGTAGAGACGGGAGAAAACGTCGGAGTAAGCTTCCGCCTCAGCTCAAGGAGGACTTTGGTAGCATTGAGACGCCACCAGAGATCTTTTTGTCTTCTCTAAGGTTCTCGGTGGACACATAGCGGAGTTAGACTTTCACCTTAAAGGCCTCTTCAGGACACGAGGAAGGTCTTAATGTCTTGATGGTGCCTGGGGGTATGGATGCCAGGTCCAGGAGTTCTGATTCCATCACTCTGGGGAGCTGTACAGTGTATTGTCTTGCATGGACAAGGCCGTGATGCCCCTTGTGCTTTTTCCTTTTTTTTCTCTTCCCTTTTCCGTCAGATGCGTTCTGAGGAATTGGCTGGCCCATTCAGCACGGGACTGCATTAAGAAAAGAGCACTTTTTTGCAATTCACTGGCAAAGTCGTTCACCAGCGCAAAAAGCGGATATTCTTTCGCGCCTTTATCAGAACATCTTTCCCCAATCTATGGTAAAGGGGGACATAGCAGCAGTTCTCTCAGGAGAAGCAACTCAAGGACCTTCTGGCTCAGTCTTATAGGAAGCCTGCTACTTCTGGCTTCTGGGTCCTCTGCTTTGAAGACGTCGAAGCCCGTTCGACCCGCTTCTTCCTCAAGCCAGCCCTCGAGGAAGAGGCTCTTTAGAGGCAAGACTCCGCTCCTTCCAAGAGCAAGGAAGTGAGAGGGAAGTCCTTCAGACACCGGTAGAGCCAGACTTCTACATTTCGCGGAAGCTCTGGGAAGAAGAGAGGTGCCGACGCTTGGTGTCTGGACACGGCAAGAAGGGGTACGAATTCCTTTTCCTGTCGTTACACCGCTGTCTTCGACACCAAAGATTGTCTTCCGTCGTATCAGGGAGAAAAACAGACAGTGCTTCAGATTATTAGATCAAATGATCGAGAAGCAGGCAGTTGGAAACAAGTCTCGCCCGGAGTCGCCGGGGTTCTACAAACGTCTGTTACTAGTGACGAAGGCAGGCAGGGGGGTGGACGCCCCGTCTGGATGCCAGCAGTCTGAATCGCTTCGTTTACCAAGCAGAAGTTCAAGATGGAGACACTCAATCCGTGCTTGCAGCTTAAGGACCGGGATTGGATGTCTCGTTAGACCCTTCAGGACGCATACTTCACGTTCCCCATCCACCCCGTTCAAAGGAAATAGACTGCGTTGTCTGAAAGGGGAGATTTCCAATTCAGCGCACTCTGCTTCGGTCTCTAGCACGGCGCCGATGGTGTTCACCAGTTTTATGAAGAACGTTGCGAGGTGGCCCATTCTGGCGGATATAAGGATCTCTCTCTACCTAGAAGACTGGCTTATCGAGCCTCATCGCCAGACAGGTGTCTGAAGGACCTGCCACCACGACTCTGCGTTAGCGAAGTCCCTGGGGACTTTCTGGTGAATCTCGAGAAGTGCATCTGACTCCTTCTCAATCTTAGTCTATCCTGGGATTCAGATGGACTGCAGTGGCTTTTGGGCTTTTTTCCGTCCCAGCGGGCGACAACTCAAGCCGGACAAAGTGTAGGCCTTTCTGGGGAAGGAAACATGCTCGGTGAGGGAATGGATGAGTCTGCTGGGGGACATTTCTCACTGGAGAAGTTTGTTTCTATGCGAAGGTTGACACCTCGACACTTCAGTTCTTCCTCTCAAGCAATTGGTCACGCAAACAGGGATCTAGAAGAGGTTCTGCTTTTGACGGAAGAAGTGAAAAACACCTCACAAATGGTGGCTGGATCCAAAGAAGCTTGCGGAAGGTCTTAGCTCAAGCTTCGGAACCCCCGCCTAGTGTTGTTCTCGACGGTCCTCCACGGTTTGGGGAGCAAACATGGGAGGGAGAGAAGTGTCAGGCACCTGGAGAGGGGAATTACAGGTGTCCTGGCACATCAACTAAAAAGAAACTCTCAGCGGTTACCTCGCTTGAGTTATTCGAGGAGGAAGTCTCCAGCCAAAGGGTTCAGATAAACTCGGACAACACCACAGCCTTGGCATACCTAGAAAACAGGGAGGGAACCACTCTCATTCTCTGCTCGTCACTTTTTTCTTTTTTTTTCGCGAAGGAATACCTGATGTGGCGAAGGCGCAAAACGTCACGATTCTGACAAGGTTGTGTCAGGCGTGGAAAACGGCGAGCGGACCTTCCTTCAGTCGGCAAGGACAGCTTCTGCCGACGGAATGGACCCTTCATCAGGAAGTATGCCAGGGTATGGAAGCTGTGGGGACGTCCTCATGTGGACGTTTTCGCAACTTGCCCGAACGAAGAGGACTTCCGCTGTATTGCTCCCCAGTTATGGGACCCGGGAGCAGTGGCAGTGACGCCCTATGTGGAAATTGGTCGGGGACTAGACGTTTACGCTTTTCCCCCATTCAAAATACTCGGTGGTAAGTAATGAGGAAGTTCGCGAATCAGAAGGAGCGAGAAAATGACCTCATCCCCCCTTCTGGCCAGCGGCGACTGGTCACGGAGGTGATGGGTCCTTCCTAATAGAACTTTGCGAGGACTCTGCCCCTAAGAAAGATCTACTCAGACAGCCCCCACTTCGAGGGGTACCACAAAAACCTCCCCGCTCTGAGTCGCGCGGTTCAGGATATCAAGGAAGTGGCCAGAGCGAGGGGTTTTTCAAGACCTGTGGCAACGGGGGGTTTGTGGGTGATTGGCCAAGCAAGGAGGCCACTCTCAGTCGCAGTGACCAATCAAAGTGGGCGTCTTTACGAGTTGGTGCAGAAGGAAGGTCATTTCCTCCACCTCAACCTCTGTGAGCCAGATAGCAGATTTCCTCTTCATCTTAGGAAGAAGCGAAACTAGCCGTTCCCACGATTAAAGGATACAGAAGCGTGCTTTCTGTGGTTTCAGACATAGAGGACCGACTTAGCGAATGATAAAGACATTCATGATCTCATTGAGATCATTGAGACTGTGAAAGTTCTCCAACCTAGGACCATCGTGGAACTTAGCGTGGTACTGAAGTTCCTCATGTCGAGTCAATTGAACCGCTCCATTTAGCCTCGCTTAGGAATCTTACTAAGAAGCCTATTTTCTAACCGCTCTGGCGACGCGAAGAGGTTAGCGAAATTCAAGTCATAAGCAAGAATATGGGTTCAAGGAATCATAGTGCAGTTTTTTTTAAAGTCCTCGTTCTTGGCAAAGAACGGAGAAACCCTTCCAACCCTTGGCCGAGAACGTTCGAGATCAAGGGGTTGCGGAGCTAGTGGGACCTGAAGTGAGAGAGTCCTGTGCCCTGTCAGGGCTCTCAAGTTTTATTTGCAGAGAACTAGAGCATGCAGAGGTTCTTCGCGAGAATTGTGGTGCCTAATGTTGAAAAAACCAGATCTTCCGATGTCGAAGAAGCACTGGCGTTCTTCTTAAGAAGTACCGGATTAATGGAAGCCCATGAAAAGTGTGGTGAAAGTGACATGGAGCTTCTGAAAGTGAAAGCCCACGAGTTGAGGGCTATTGCTCTTCGGTGGCTTTTCACAAGCTATGGCAATCACAGACATTTTGAGCGCCACTTATTGGCGAAGCAATTCGGTGTTCGCTTCACACTACCTGCGGGAGGGAAGCAACATTTTTTACCCGAAAAATTGTTACTCGATAGACCATACGTCGCTGCAGACACGGTTTGGGGGAAGGAGGTATTTGCGCTCATCCGATCCTTAATGGTTAGGGGAGTTTTTTAACTTGTTTTATGGTTGGTGGGGTGACGCTGCGGCGGTATATCCCTTCCAAAGGTAGTCGATGTGGGATACTTTTGGTAGGCCTACGCCAGGTGTTGTTTTTACTTCGTTGCCCTCATTTGTAGGTCTATGGTCTAGTACGTGTGTCTCGCCCCTGTTGACAGATCATTCTGGATGCACCAAGCTAATAGGTCTAGTACCTCGCTGGCAATCTAGAGCACAAGCAGATTACGCGGCAGGTAACCACGAAAGTCAGCTATGAGAACAGGAGGAATCAAGATACAATTATCTGCATATATATGTTTCCTAAAAATCTTCTATTCTGTCTTACTCCCCACCAAGGTGGATCAGCTATATTATATATCTGACAGGTAAGTTTTCAAGAACAAAATGATATTGTAAGGATACAATTAAGTTTGTGCATAACTTACCTGGCAGATATATATAATCAAGTAACCCACCCAACTACCCCAGGAGACAGGTAAATAAAAATTATGAATAGAAAATGGGAAATGATTCCTGATACCCGCCTCCCAGCGGCGGGAATGGGTACTAACCACCTGACTCCCACTGGTGTGTCGTAAGTGTTTAAATTTCTGTCGGATTCGGAAAAAACAGCTATTATATTATCTGCCAGGTAAGTATGAACAAACTAATTGTATCATACAATACATTTTGAAGTAAAGTATAAACTAAAATAATGAGTAAAGTCAACAATTAAGGGAATAAAGCTTTGCACCCATAAACCAGTGGTCGTCTGCACTCGTAACGTGTTTGCGAAGGAGTACTTAGGAACCAGGAACAGGCAAACGTGGTTAAAGTGCAATCAGTGAATTAAGACCAAAGTGTAAGGTACATCAAATGAGCACTGCGGGAGTTTCAGTTGTGATGGCAGTAAGGATAAAACCACCGATTACAAGGTAAAAAGAATTCAGTTAAAACCATGACCTGGAAAATATAAATTTGTCATGAAACTTAACTGTCAGATCTATATCTAGCTGTATTTTCTGAAGTCCGAAGAATTTAAAAACCTACGACACCACGCAGAGTGGGGGAGTCAGGTGGTTTAGTACCCCATTCCCGCCGCTGGGAGGGTTGGTATCAGGAATCAGTCCCATTTTCTATTCATAATTTTTCGTCGCCGGGCTGGAAACACCTGTTTCCAGACCTCCGTCTTAGATTTGGAACACTTCATTGCCGCTAAGTATTCTATTGTCTTTAATTTATTTATTGGATTTGTGCAGACATACGCTATCTTAAATTGATTTGAATTTGATTCCTTTTTGCAATAAGATATCTGAATCAGTTAGGCTAGTTCAGAGGGTGTTGTCTGCAAGATAGGGTGTGGCTACGAAGCTTCGGTAGATCCGCACTTGGGTATGCACGAGGGGTAGAGTCTTGACTCTTGGTTGAGATTTGTCATGTGAGGAGTGTGAGACGGGGCTGTCTATTCCGTAAGGAAGACGTATGCTTGTATGTACGCAAATTTTAATTCCCCAGTAAACATGTCTAATTCCGTAAGAAAACGTATGATTCGTATAGCAATTAATAGTAACCGAAAGTCAGGGTAGTGCAAACTGCTAACATTCCTGTAGACTTTTTTTTTGTTTTTTGCCTAAACCTGTAGTATGGCCTACGGGTAGAATGTCTGCTAGAGGTGATCGCTGCCTCATGTTGTGAAGAGTGCTATCTGTTATTGTTTCTCATAACCCCTGTAAGTTGCCTTCGGGCCATAAAACAGGTCTGAGAGGTTATTGCCCTTCTCTAATACTCTTTAGAATTCGTATCTTAAGAATCGAAACGTGCTTGCTTAGAGAGCAATAGCGATGGCTAAGTGCAGTGACAGTGCCCCTGTGTAGTGGAGGGTGCGTCAGATCGGCCTTATTTCGGCCTCTAGGCCGGGACCTCTGCTGACTCCCAGGACCGGCGGGAGAGAGCATGTCGAAAGCCGAAGGAGGGTTACGAGGAACCCCCAACGATCTGGGTGCCTTCGGCGTTTCTGATGAAAAAATCCCCAGACTGCCTAAGTGCGTGCACGTGCACGAATTCCTGAAGGATTGATTCTCGTCCTCCGAAGCGTCCTCCCCGCGCAGGGGTTGGAGCTTTCGGAAAGACTCGCGCCCGTCTAAATAGAAGCTTAGTAGAGGAGGACGCTTCACGTCCTCTCTCTCTCTTGTATGCGTTCCAGTGAGAAGTAAGAAAGCGCGAACGTCGCCTGTCACGTGTAAGTCTTTCCAACGAGAAATATGAAATGGAAGTCTTAGTAGAAGGACCGAACGCTTTTGAGAGCGGACGTCCGAGTTTGTTACTGTGAGAATAAGAAAGGCGTTCCCTCGCCAGCGCACCTGTATTCTAGCAGATCGACCCATTCTCCTGAGACGTTTCGTGCAGTCGGATTTCTCTCCGAGATGTATCTCGCTGTCTTTGCGCCTGTCAGGCGAGCGTGACGCGTTTCTGCACGCTTCTTTGAGCTCGGCTTGGACGGACGTTCGGATGGACGCCAGGCCGCGCGCGGGTGCAAGCCATGCGGCACCAGTGGACGACGAGCGCACTCCGCGCGCGCCAGGGACGCCGAGCGTGCTCGCTGTGGCCAGTGGACGCAAGCGTGCTTCAATGCTCGCCAGTGGACGCCAGAGCGCCGCGCGCCAGCGCACGCCAGGTGTGTCGTCGGGCTGAACGTTTCTATTGAATCTTCAAGCTTGTTTACGATTTTTGGCCTCAAGAATTTTACCTCTACCTTCGGTGATACCTTATCCTCACATGCAAGAATGTGAAGTAAGCAGTGCTTCGGAGGAAGCTGAAGTGAAACAGACAACTCGTCTTCGAAACCCAGCAGACCCTGGGTTTCGTGAATTCAAGAGATCTCTTGTCAATATTTATTGTTTTCGCAAAGGTGGATGGAGTAAGAAAGCTCTAGGGAAGATCTCGTTTTCTTACCGCAGTCAAGACTTGCGATAAGGCAGTAAGCGTTAGGTAAAGGCTCGATGTCTGCACGTCAGGACTCTCGTGCAATGTTCAGTAGGATTCTTGCAAAGGTTACTCATCAAAAGGACGCTCTTCAGGAAAGCGCAAGATAGGACTCTTTGCCATACTGCCAATAAATTTTAGCTTTAGAAGGCTTTAGTTGTGATACGGGGAGGAAGCTGGTTGGAGAATTTCTTTCCTCTTCCCAGGATAATTGTGCAAGCTTTTTTAGCCCATCTGAAGGGGTTTTCAGTGATAGGTTTTGTTAGTTTCTAGTCGGGACTACGCGCCGAATGAAATCGTCCGTTTCACCCTGCCGTAAGCCTAGTCTCTTAACTAGGATTTCTTGCCCTTCGCGTTTGAGACGGGAAATCGGAAAAATAAAATGCTCGATTTCGATACGTTTGTCAATTCAGTGACTTTCCCCCATGACAATATACTATCGTTTTGGTCAGTAAAGTGGGTATCCCCCATTGACAAAAATATCTCTTGTCCGTAAATGGATTAGTTCTCATTGACAAACATCTCATTTAACTTGATATTGCGTAAGCGAATAAGCTCTTATTGACAAGATTCAGGAAGAGCTCTCATTCGTCATTCGCCGACTCGTACAAGAAATAGACTTGTAGATACGTCAATGAACGCTTATGTCCAATAAACATAAGAAGGCTTGAAGCTGACTGCTCGATTCTCTAAGGTTTTTAGTTCATGAAACTTGCCTGTCAGATATGTATGTAGCTGTATTCGAATTCAGCTATATATATATATCATATATATATATATATATATATATATCTATATAATATATATTGATATATATATATATATATATAGTATATATATAGATTGCCAGGTAAGTATGAACAAACTTTAGTATCATAACAATATCATTTGCTTTGCGTATTTTATTTCTGGTTGGTTCAAAGTCAATACGCTTGCTGAGTTTACCTCTTCGAATGCAACCGAGAGGTCTAATTGTCATTTTAAGGACATTTAATCGTTACTCCCTGCAGCTTCAGGAGTTTCCGATTTACTTTTACCGTTGTAGGGGTGTGTTCTGACGACACAAACGCATCTATATATTTAGCGTTTTCTGTTTCGCCTAAAATATACAGCTGAGAGTCTATTGCTCAAAAAAATAACGGACTATTTCTTCGTAGAAATAGGGTAGCTGGCAAACCAGACATAACGTTAGAGACGGACATTCGTAAGCTGCTGCTGCTGCGCACGCTGTCTCTGTCCTCCAGTCCAACTGAGCCACCAGAACATATCGTGCGCTGTCATTTGCGCGGTAGGTTACGTCTCTCTCTCTTGAGGGATGGCTGACTAACCGTACTCTGTGCTGGCGGTTAAGTCTCTCCTGCGGGATTGACTGACTAAAGGTATCTCTGTCCTACAATCAGGACTTTAGACTAAGATTGAAGGGATTTCTTACTGGAAATGAAATTAAAACGTTTGCATTCGTTTTGGCCTTACGATGTTCAACAGAGTATCTATTAATCCTTTCGGTGCTCGTTACCGCACGTATAGAACTACGAGTCACCGCAACATTGCACTTTTATATGCTCTCCTGCTTAGGCAAAAGCGCAGCCTTATTAGGGAAGTAAGCATTACTCGGGGAGGGACTGGATGAGCTTGCTTGGGGACATTTCTTCCTGAAGAAGTTTGTTTCCCGAATAGACTGCAATTAAGAGCAACAGTTTTTCGACCGGGAAACGTGAAATATGATTTCAAGATTAGGAATGATTCTGAACATCTCCAGTGCTGTGTATCACCTGAGGTGATAGAAAGAAGGTGCCGGAAATACTGGATAGGGTTCAAATGTCTGGATCTTAATCTGAAAGAAGTAAAGCGATTCGGTATCCTCCAGTCCTGAAACGAGTTTTTGGGACCAGTGGTCCAGATAAACTCTGATATTAACAGCTCTCTCATATCTTAAGAAGTGTATCTTTCTCTCGGTCCTGTGCGAGTTTACGAGAAGAGCCTATTATAACAAACAGGCGAGAATGTAACGGATCCTCTAGAGGGTCGGTTACAGGATTGCACAAAAAGTCCGTACGAATCGGTCTCGATCGACGGCAGCAACTATGACTTCGAGGGAATATTTCTAGAAGTAAGGTGAGAGGTGTGGCGACTGTAGGACGCCCTTCATTCTTTCTCTTCCGATAGTGAAGGACGAAGAGCTTCTTCTTCTCTGCTCCCTTATTCTCATCCGGGATCGGTACCATAAACGCCATTCCTTGATATGAACGGGGTATGGATGTTTAGTCTTTTTTCCCTTTTTCAATCGCGTAGGAAATGTAATATAGAGGAATTATGAGGCCACAGGGAGCGACAATGACGCTGATCGCCCCATGTCGACCTTCAGGATCCTGGAGTCCCAGAGGTACATCCTTCCTAGTTCACTTTCCCAAGGACCCTTTTCGAGAGAGTCGTCTACTTATAACTCGAAAGTACTATACCTCTCCGCTTGAGTCTGACTACGTTCAGACTATCGAGTGTTGACAGAATAGATTACCGTCTTCTTTCCGTCTGAAGAAGGGGATAAGCTGCAGTCAAAACTATGTAAAGAATACGCAAAATATGTTGTTGACGGCCTTTGGGCTCAGAGATCTTGCGTCTGTCAAACAACAAAGCCCTTCACGATCTTTGATTCTGGTGGAAATCTCGAAACTCGCTCACCATCTACAAACTTTTTGTCTCACCTGTTTTCTCGGAGTCAGACCACTCGTGCGAATCAGGAGACATAATAGTAGCCATGAGTTTCTGTTGACGAAGTCGTTGCGTTTGCACCCCGATGATCGTAAACATGAGACCAGGTTGGAACGTCAGGCATTCGTCATTCGGGACTGAATCGCCTTTTTGCTCCTCGCCCTCCTTTCTCATGGAACCAGAAGATCGAGTCAGGAGGGCCAGGAGTTGATTCGCTAACGACGTTGGGTCGTTGATACACCCCCCAAGGTTTTGCTTAGCTTGAATCGCCCAGGAGTCCAAACAGTAATCCTTCAGCGAAGAATATGCTTATGGTCTTCAGGGTACAGCCTTTGCTGTCCTCTGCATTACGTCTGACGCGGTCAAATGGTCGGTCAACTGACGTTAGTACAGACGACTGGACTGTGAATGTCCAGATCGAAGATTTCAATATGGAATTAGACATAGTCTGAAGTTCTTGATGCAAAGCATCGAACATCTCCTACATGTTAACTTCTTGCATGTGAGCAGGAAGGATTTTTCTAACAACCCTAGATACGGACAAAAGAGGGTTAGTGAGATTATAACCATCGTCACAAGTTTGGCTTTAGAAGAACAAAGGCGGTGTGCCTCTAAGCTTTCTTATGGCTAAGAATGGAAACCTCGTTTTATCCTTGGGCCAGGAGCTTGGAAGCAAGTATGGCACAAGTTAGTGGGCAGAGCCAGAGAGAGTCCTGTGCCCTGTTCCCAGGTCTCTCAAGTTTTATCTACATAAAACTCAGAAAGTCGAAGTCGTACGGACAAATCCTGCAGTGTCGAAAAGACCAGACTTGCCCCATATCGAAGGAAACACCCTGGCTTTATGTTAAAAAAAGGGAGGGTCTTTCAAAAAAAGCTCCTTCTTGTGTTTGCCACAAAGATTTGAAATCTTTGGATTTGAATGCAACGAGGTAGGGCGCGGCCTCGGAAGCATTTCACAGAGCATGGCACTCAGCAACACTCATGAGTACCATGTTTTAGCGAAGAAACTCTGTGTTTCAATCAACGTCCCGCGAGATGTGAAGATGGCAATATGAGATCTGCTGATCGCTGGGCCATACGTGTCTGCAAGACACAACTTGGGGGCAAGAAGTACCAATCATTCCTATCCTGTAGAAAATGGTTAGGAAGAGCCTCTTAATCTAGTAGTTGCGTCGCGATAACGTGACTTCTCTAACTCTTAAGCTAGTTAACACACCTTAACTTTGCTAGGTGGGTCAGTTGGTGATATATATTTTTATAGATATATTTATTTTACTTCTTAGCCTCATTGGTATGGTCAATATGTCTAGTCAACGTCGTGGTCTCGCCCCTGGGACAGATCACTGGAGTGCACCAGCTATATAGGTCTATACCTCGCTGCAACTCTAGTAGCACAAGCAGACTTACGCGGCAGTAACCACGAAGTCAGCTATGCTAAAGGTAAGGAATCAAGATATCAATTATCTGCATCTATGTTTCCTAAAATCTTCTATTCTGTCTCTCCCACCACAAAGTGGGATTCCAGAATATTATATCTGACAGGTAAGTTTATGAACAAAATGATATTGTAATGATAAAATTAAGTTGTTCATAATTACCTGGCGATATATATAATCAAGTACCACCCACCTCCCTCAGGAGACAGTGGAATAAAAAATTATGAATAGAAAATGGGAATGATTCCTGATACCCGCTCCAGCGAGGGAATGGGACTAACACCTGAATCCACTGCGTGTGTAGTAGGTTTTTAAAATTCTGTGGAACTTCAGAAAATACAGCTATATCATATCTGCCAGGTAAGTATGGAACAAACTTAATTGTATCATAACAATACTCATGTTATTACCCACTAATATAGGCACAAAAATGTGTTCATTGTGTGATTACAAACTGCAATCTCGAGTAAGATCAATAACGTTACATTATAACGCTAAACATGTTCAAATTGAGTGCTGGGAAGGCTGGGAAAGATGGTGGATTGTCGTGGCTAGACCGGCAGCTTACGATTTGCCGCCATATTGGATCAAAACTGCTGGAAAGTATTTTACAAAGAGAGTAACAGCTTATGTTAGTGTGTATTGGGGGATTCATATATAACATTATGTGACGAAACTTCAATCTTTCTGAATTGTATGTTTAAAGTTGTAATTGATTTGTTTCACCAATTACATCTCGAGTTGAATAAGATCCGGCAGCGTGAGACGAGGAGCATCCGTGATGTTTACCCGATATGAAAGCCCCATACGAACTAAAATAAGCATGTGACGCTTCTTTATAAAATATGTTTTCAAGGCAGTTTGAAATACAATTATGGCGGCCAATCGAAGGCTGGCGGTCTAGCCCGGACAATCCACCATCTATCCCAGCCTTCCCAGCAAATTTGAACATGTTAGCAAGGGGGCCATAGGGTAAAAACCGCAGACGATCCATTGTATCGCGCTGGACAGGAATTATTCACTCTTATTCTGATGGTGGAAACAAAGAATACAATTACAACTTTGAGCATACCATTCAATAGATTGAAGTTTTGTCAACATAATGTGATATATGAAAGAGTCTCATACGAACTAAAATAAGCATGTGAGGTCTTCGTAAAATATGTTTTTAAGGCAGTTTTGAAATCCAATATGGCGGCTATCGCGTGGCTGCCGTTCTAACCACAGACAATCCACCATCTCTCGCAGCCTTCCCAGCACTCATTTGAACAATGTTAACGTTTATTGATCTTACTTAAGATTGCAGTTGTAATCATCACAATAAAACAACATTTTGTTGCCTATATTAGTGAAAGTATGAAACTTTTTATTCCCGGGGTCATAGTTTGAACTGAATTCATTTTTACCTTGTAATCGGTGGTTTTATCCTTACTACCATCATAACTGAAACTCCACAGTACTTATTCGATTGTCATTATACACATTTTGATCCTAATTCACTCCAAATTGCTCTTGAACCACGTTGCTGTTCCTGGTTCCTAAGCACTCACTCCGCAAACACAGTTACAAGCAGCAGACGACAACACTGTTTATGAGGTGCAAAGCTTTATTCCCTTAATTGTCTACTTTACTCATTATTTACTTTAACTTTACTTCAAAATTTTTATTTAATTCATGTCTGTTATCCTTTTTTGCAACCAAATTAACCCCGAAAAATTACAAATATTTCTGATGTATGTCTACTTACGAGCAGATGATGCGATGAAAAATGACTCACAGTTGCTAATCTAGTGGAGCTTCACACATACGCCGATGCATTTACCAACTGTTTCCATGGATTCTAGTTGTCATAGTAATGCAGTAATGATAAAATTGCTGTAATATGTATAGCTATATACTACAAATAGATACGCTAATTTCACTTATTTCCCCGGTTTTGTGTAAGTCTTATACACAGTTTGGAGGGTAAACACATACCAATTGACAACACTGATAAGCAATTGAAGAGTGCAAAATGCCGCAAAGAATGCCGTAGTCCCCTTCGATAAGTACTGGTTAGCGGTCGGGTTTACGATTGTTGTGATGAAAGTGCCCCAGTGTCTATGGGTACAAGTGGTGTGCGGATTTATCACAGGAAATGGGAAGTTTGTTGACACAAGCGTTAATCGTAAGTAAAAATTTTGAAAGCGTTTTGGGGTAGTGTGCACTGTGTTGGCCACACTTTTCATTACCCTCTGTTTAAATCTTGAAATATGGCCTTAATTTCTAACTTTAGAGAAAATACTTACTTTGAAAGGAGAGTAGAGGTCTTGAGCTCCTGCTATCACCACCAACAACTCATGACTGATGACCATCTCTGGTGTCAGCATGTGTTGAAGTGCTTTTTCGGAGGATGGCCAAAACCGCGGTAGTCGGTGAGTTGGCTAGTCCACTCGGTTATTTACCCTAGTATGTTCCAGAAGAGATTGGCTAAGGAAGCCTACCTATTACTACTTATAAAAGGAACTAGGTAGCTATAGTAGCTACTAACCTCATCTGCCCTAACCAGTAGGCCGTGTTACTTAGCTAGGGGATGGAGAAGGAAACTCCTCTTTTTTTTACCAAAAGATCCCCTATAGGTTAACACTGTCTATTGTGGTGGCATTCCAGGATCGCCAGCATACAACATATCAGTTCTATGGTTAATTACAGTCGACCAACAAAAAAAAGCCGTAGGGGAAACAACCGACTGGACTAGCTGATCCAGTTTTGGCCATGTGTGGATCCACACTCTGAAAAAGTACTTTAACACGTCTTGACACCGGAGATGGGCACCAGTCATGAGTTATCAGCAGTGAGACCTCTACTATCCTTTTGAAGTAGTAAGTGTTTTCTCCAAAGTTAGAAATTAAGGTCATATTTTAATGAATGTAGCCATGCGCAGTGCAAACATACCTCCATGACGCTTTCGAAATTTTTACTTAAAACACCAAAAATGTAGAAGATTGATGCCGTCTTGATGTTTGAGGAGTCAATTGTGTCAATAAACTTCCCATTTCCTGTGTTAAATCCGCACACCACTCTTACCCATAGACGCTGGGGCACTTTCTTTACAACAATCGTCAACAGTGACACCAACCGCCTGGCAGATTCAAGGAAACTACAATTTTTTGGTAGAAAGAAGTGTGCACCAGATAATTATTTAAATAAATAGTTAAACAGCAGTATAAGGTCATGAATTGCATAAATTTTTTACATATGATTATTAATTTGAAAATAATCGTTGCTGAAAAAGTAACTAGACTCCCGACTCAAATATCAACAGTTTTGCTGTGAACAGTACCTACGCTGTTGTTCGCGCTCTTCTATTGTTTATCAGTGTTACCAATTGGTATGTGTTTATCCTCCAAATGGGGTATACACAAAACCGGGGAAATAAGTGAAATTAGCGTATCTGTTCGTAGAATATATACATATTAGAGAAATTTTATCATTGTTGCATTACTATGACAACTAGAATTCATGGAAACAGTTTGTAAATGCATCGGCGTATGTGTGAAGCTCCACTAAATTGACAACAATGAAATTTTGCCGTCCTCTGCTCGTATCTACTTTAGAAATGTCTGTAATTTTTTGGGGTTAATTTGGTTGCAAAAAAGGGATAATAGACATAAATCAAATAAACATTTTGAAATAACAAAGTAAAGTTAAACTAAATAATGAGTAAGGTAAACAATTAAGGGAATAAAGCTTTGCACCTCATAAACCAGTGTAGTCGTGTGCTGCCAGCAACTGTGTTTGTGGAGTGAGCGCTTAGGAACCCGGAACCGCAACGTAGTTCAAGTGCAATTTGGAGTGAATTAAGACCAAAATGTGTATAATGACAATCAAATAAGCACTGTGGAGTTTCAGTTGTGATGGAAGTAAGGATAAAACCACCGATTACAAGGTAAAAATGAATTTCAGTTCAAACCATGACCTTGGGAATAAGAAGTTTCATACTTTCACTAATATAGGCAACAAAATGTTGTTTTATTGTGCTGATTACAACTGCAATCTTGAGTAAGATCAATAAACGTTACATATATACACTAATATGTATTGTTCAAATGAGCACTGGTAAGCTGGGAAGGACGTGAAATCCATACCGGTTACGAATGGCACCTCAGTCGGTCGACGCCATATTGGATTTAAAAACTGCTTTGAAAAAACATTTTAATAAGTATGACACTTACCTGGCAGGTATATATATAGCTATATTCTCTGTTCCACCTGGCAGAAATTTTCAAAACTCGCGGCAATCGCTAGTAACCTATTGTAGTCAGGCAACCACCACCCCGTTACCGTGGCGCTAGCGCTAGGAACCGTTCCCAATTGGGCCAGATTTTCTCTGCCAGCCGAACCGGCAACATTGTTGGTGGTTCCCTGCTAGAATTTTCATTCTCGTTGCTGACTGATCTTGGATTTTGGTATTGTACTCGTTTAAACGTTGCTTGGCATTCGCTTTGGATTGTTCTTTAAGATGTCTGACTCGGGAAGTATGTTTAGAGTGTGTAAAAGAGGGGTGTAAGGTAAGACTGCCGAAAGCTTCGGTCGACCCTCATACCGTTTGTAAGAAATGTAGGGAGAATGTGTGTACTTGGGAGAATAGATGCATTGAATGTGAGAATTTATCAGAGAAGGAATGGAAGGTCTTTATGAAATACGTTGAGAGACTGGAGAAAGATCGTGTAAGGAGATCTGTTTCTCGTAGTGAGAAATCAAAGTTCTTCGAGTAAAAGGAGTGATTGTATTTCCTCTCCAGCTCCTTCTAATGTAGAATTGGTAGTTCCTTCTCCCCAGGTATCTCCTGCGCCCGCTGCTGTATCGGAGGACACGAACGATACAAATATTGTGAAAAGTGTTCGCTGCCCTTGCGTCCATGGGCGACAAATACAGCGACTTACAGACAAAGTTAGTGCTTTCGATGTCAGTGAAAGTGTAGTGGAGGGGGTGTCTGATCGTCTCTCTCGTGCTCCTAGACCTAGACTCTGTCAAGCTCCCAGACCCAAGGGAGAAGGCATGTCGACAGTCGAAGGGAGGCGAGAGAGGTTTTTGACACGGTCAGGCGTCCCTTCGAACAGTCCTGTTGCAAATTCCCAGGCTGTTGCAGTTCGCCGCAGAAAAGGCGTAACTGGGAAGTGTGCTCCTCGGAAGGTTCGACTTCCGAGCGAGAACGTCGGTATGCAGTGGTGTCTCGCCCACTCAAGAGGACGTTCAGGACATCAACTGCTCTCGAGAGACAGGTGCAAGATAGTGAGGCTTGGAGTAGTCCTGAGGTGTTGTCATCCTCGGAAGACGGGGGAGCAGTACCGATCAAGAGGAAAAGGATTTTTCGTACTAGAGAGGACGCAAATCGCACTGGCGATATACGTCCGTCTCGGCATGGTATTGCCTTGGGAGAATCGCCTCCATCTTCTTATGGATCCTCCCCTCGTATTTCTCCGTCGGGTAGAGTACAAGATCGCTCTCCTTTAGGTCGCAGTCCAGCTCGTAATCCTCATCCTTCGTCGTCTACCATTCAGGAGGATGGTACGAAGCATTTCTTACGGGAAATGCAGTCCAAGTTGGCAGTGTGGTGAAGTCTTGGGATGCTCCTGAACAAGCATCTTCGAGGCGTAAGGACGATTTCCTTCCCATTAAGTCTTCGAAAAGGGAAGACAAGGACGCGTTCGCCGAGGACGCAGGGCGCACTGGCGCTAGGAGGAAAATAGTGTCGGAAGAAGCAGGACGCAAACGTCAGGACGCGGGACCAATGGTGGACGCAGGACGCAGGCGGCAGGAAGCAGGCGTGTCTACGATGGACGCAGACGCAGGCGGCGGAGGGATCGAGAGGCGGCAGGACGCAGACGCATCGGTTAGCCGCAGGACGCAGGCGGCAAGACATCGAGAGGCGGCAGGACGCGATGCTTCGCTCGCCGCAGACGCAGGCGGCAGGACGCTAGTCCGTCAACGAAGCGTAAACTACGACGACGACTTGCAAGATATTTCTTCAGCAGAAGAAGAGTGGAAGTAATTGAAGAAAAGAATACAGAACCTTCTTCAGATTATAAGGTTCTGACTTCACGTCTATGCTGTTTTTGAGGGGGAATTTAAACCGACAGCTCCGTTATCCCCCCTTATCACAGTTTTCCAAGACTAGGACTCCAAAGAAGTCCTCCTTCCTGAAAATGACGATGTCAATTTCGGCAAAGAAGGCCCTTCAACGGGTGAATGACTGGATGAAGGACAAGAAAGAAGCGGGAAATACTCTTTTGTTTTTCCTCCAGCTAAGTTAGCTTCTAAATCAGGAGTATGGTACGCTACTGGAGAAAGTCTAGGCCTGGGGGTACCTGCCTCCTCCCAGGGGGACTTCTCCAGTATAGTGGACAGCTCACGCAGACAGGCGTTACAGTCGGCCAAGTCTGGTGGACGTCCTCGGAATTTGACCATTCTATTTAAAGGGATTTTTAGGACTTTCGAAGTCTTTATTGTTACGATACGTAATACAAACCTCGGTCCTTTAACAATAGGAAGGTAACTAGCGGCAGCTGGGACGGTCGTAAGCTTCGAACAAGGGGAGAACGGTAGTTAACTGCTTGTCCGGTCGTGCGTGCGCCGCGCGCGCGTGTCCCGAAGTGAGAATCACTTTTGCTTTCGGCCGTGGTGTGACAGGACGTGTTCGTCATCGCTCTGCCCGCTATTTTCGTCGTGTGCTTTGGATGTTACAATTTCTTCTGACTGGTTTGTGTGTGGTCCTTGAATGAAATTGTAAGTACTTTGTTTTCATTTTTCATTGAGTGAAGATTAATTAATCATGGATCAAGAAGAGCTTTCGCCGCGCCACATACTGACCCGTAGAGATGTGTACCCGGGTTGGAGGTGGGGCGTAACTGCGGCGGATTCCGCTCTTTTTACCCAGATATTGATCCTCATGAGTTATGTTTTCGGTGTCGGGGGCGAGATGCTCCCGAACCGAACCATGTGATGTATGTGTAAATTGGTCCGAGGCGCAGTGGGTGCTGTACGAGGGTAGGAAGAGGCGTAGGTTGACCAAGGAGGTCGTCGGAAAGCTCTCCAGCGACTCCTTTGGTTACGGATACCTCGTCATCCTTCCTGCCTCCAGCTCAGCCCCCACAGATTTGCGCCTTCCCCTGCGGGGGTGGGTTTCGGAGTCCTTCTCCTCACTCGATCCGTCGAGGTGTGGAGAGGGTGCCCGATACCCGGATGTGCAATTGTATTCGGGGTCTTCCGTCCGCTCCTGGTGGGGTTCGTCCTCCCCCAGGCGTGAGGGTGCCCCTCTAACTGGACCCGACTGTTCCTCCCTCAGGTGTGCCTTCTGTGAGTGACGACCTTGGACAGGTGTGGGCGTCGTTGGGACTGCAGGGCGCCCCCAGTATCCAGGGCTTGATTCAACGGCTAGCGGGGTCGGCAGTGGTAACTCATGGTGTGGTTACAAACTACGACCAATACAGTGTCACACCAGCGTACGCCGCCCCTCCTCATGTGGTGTATACGCAACACATTGCGTCAGTGACTCCAACGGCGTCAATTCAAATGCCGATCGCTGCCGTGCCTAAGAGGGGCGTGCCGCCGCCACCTGGGTTTTATGTGCTGCCGACGCCCGACTTTCGCTGCCCCAAAAGTTCGCCCCTGGATCTACCGCCCGTCCCAATGATGAGTTTGGCTGAGATGGAGAGGTCTGTGACGCCGGATTATGCTGCCGTACCTGCCGTACCTGCAGCGAGTGTTGCTGGCCCAGCCCCTCGCGCCGCTCCTACTAAGCGCGCGGTGCGGGAACTCTAATGTTTGATGTTGCTGCTGGTGCTGGTCCCTGCTGGTGCTGGTCCTATTGGTGCTGGTCCTGCTGCTGCTGGTCCTGCTGGTGCTGTCCTGCTGGTGCTGTCCTGATGGGGGTGCTGGTCCTGCTGGGCTGGGTGTTCCCCTGCGCTCCGCCGTGCCTGCCCCTGCCCACGTCGCGTCTCGTCATGGAGGTGCTGCACCGGTCTCAGGTCTTTCCGGACAGGATCAGTCGGGGCGTGTTGCTTCGGCAATTGGCCGACTTTTCCGTGGATGGAAGACCTGACGTCCGTCTGAGAGAGCTGACGAAGAAGAGGAAGAAGAAGAGGAAGATGTCGTCGTCGTCTTCATCGTCTTCTTCGTCGTCTGTTGCCGCCTCTTCCCCTTCGACTTCTAAGGCTTCCAAGCCGAAGAAGAAGAAGGCTGCCTCCTCCCCCCCTAAGAAGGCTCCTACGGGACCTTCGAAGGGCCCGTCTCGCTCTGGCGTGAACGGGGGGTGCTTCTGCTGGTCCTCCTGTTCCCTCGGGAACGGGGCCCGTCTCCTCTTCTGAGAAGAAGAAGAGACGGGGGACCAAGGAGGTGTGCTGGCTACTGCTGGTACATCCGCGCCTGTCTTAGTAGCACTGCTGCTAAGTCAGGTACCGGCTGGCTCGACTTCTCGTTCGCGAGAAGGGTCCGAGTGTACGGTCTCCTTCGGGCGACCGTGCAGCCAAACGTCAAGACGCCTGAGCTTGCTCACCGTCACGACAGAGGCACGGAGCAGAAGACTGTCGAGAGTCGCGCAAGTGACGCTCGCCAGGCCAGCGGACCGCTCTCGTAGCGACCAGCCGTACCTCGGGTTGACGTGACGGTCTCTGACCGGCCACGGGTTGAGGCTGAGAAGAGGTCCCCTCGACCAACGGCACCAGCTTCGGCTGGTACCAGCGGTTGACGTGCCGTGAGGACGCTCACCGGTCTCACCGCGAAAGCGAGCTCTGCAGATCACCTGACCGCCGCTCCCACAGGACCGGACGGAGACGGTGGCCAGCAAGCAGCTCGTCTGACGCACGAGATCGGGGTCGACGTGCTCAGTCGAGCCGCTCGCCACGGTGAGCGGCACGACAGGCCTGCAGTACGATCCCCACCGCGGGTTGGTGATCGGCTGCAGCCCCCCACGTACGCTGGTCCTGCCACGCGAACGGGGGGGGAGCGTCAGGTCTGTCTCTCCTATACCTTCAACTTCCTCGGGCTACACCGGGAAGAGCGAGAGGTACCCAGGAGTGATCGTGAGAGGTGCGCCGCTCACGATCCCGCCACGACGCCGCACGAACCAGGCATGGTTGTAGGACCAGCCAGGTCGTACGCGCAAGTGGTTGGAGGCGACCGTCAGGGGTCTGTTGCTGTTTCCTCCTTCTGAAGGAGGAGGGTCTCGAGAGCTGCTCCTGTTGGAGGGACTGGACGGTCCTACTCCTAAGGACGCTGTAACTCCTGAGATCCAGAGGAACTTTGCCCAGGTTATTGCGCTGATTCGTCACACAACGACCTGGGGGAAGGATCGCCGCTACCACCATCTGAGCCCACGTCCCGGCTCGAGTCATTTTGGGGCCCGAAGAGAGGAACCCAAATTGACGGTGGGACTGCCGCGATCGGAGCTTGCAGACTCAGTCCTTGACCAGGTGGAGTATTTCGTCTCAGGACGGGAGGACTCACTTAAGTCAGGACGGTCTTCCAAGCTACTTCCTCCTACTCTCTGCAGCGACAGCGGAAGAATTCTACGTGCCATCAGTAGATCCAATACCGCCCAAACGGTTAACCCGGAGCTAGCTAGGCTAACTCCAGGTGTGTCCCTGCAGCAGCTCCTTGTCAGAGAACCTATGGTTCTCGCAGCAGGAGGCACTGGGCCTGGAAGCTACCGCTATGGCAGCTTTCCAGGCAGTCTCTTGGTTGGATCTGTGGTCCCTCACAGTATCCAAGGTCGCGGCCGACGCCGGGGGCGCTGCCCTCGAAGACGACCCCGACTTCAGGAGACTGTGCCAGTCTGGAGGTAGGGCCATCTCCTACCTCGACCATCAGACGGCAAACCCCTGTGGGCCAACTTGGTTTCTCCGTCGTAGGGACGCTGTCCTTACACGAGTAGCCAAGGGGGCCGGGCGGTGAAGCGGTAAATGGACTACGTAACGGAACCAATGAAGAGTTCCTCCGCTCTCTTTCCCGGAGAGATGGTGGACGCTGCGGTGGAAAGACGGCGCACTGATGACAGTGACCGCTGGTTCACCAGGCAGTTACGAAGGTTTCTGGGCAACCTCGTACATCTGCGGCTAAGCCTAAGAGTTTAGCTAGCGCTTCCTCGGCTGCTAAGACGGCTGCTCCATCGAAGCCCCGAGGAAAGACTCTTCCTGCTTCAACTTCTAGTAAAGGAGGCCGTAACCAGCCCTCCTCCCAGCCCTCCTTTCCCCGAGGAGGTGCTGGGAAGAACGTCGAAGCGAGGTAGGAAACGCTAGGGACGGCGTTCCCCCTCACCAGCTGCCGGAAGTGGGGGGTGCCTGGCGAGCCATTGGGCAACTTGGCAGCGCTACGGTGGCCGGAGACCCTGGATAGTAGACGTCCTTCGGGAGGGATATCTACTACCCTTCGAATCTCGGCCACCCTCACCTCCAACCCGGTCCATCTGCAGACATATGTTCTGGGATCCTCAAAGGACGACGCTCTTCGGCAGGAGATCAAGACCATGCTGACCAAACGAGCTGTAGAAGTCGTAGTGGATCGGTCACCGGGCTTTTACAGCCGCCTTTTCTTAGTGGAAAAAGGCATCGGGGGGCTGGCGCCCGGTGATAGATCGTCTCTCCCCTGAACCGATTTGTTCGCCAGACTCGGTTCAAGATGGAGACGGCACGTTCCGTGCTGGACTCCATCAGGGAGAACGACTTCATGCTTTCAGTGGACCTGAAGGATGCGTATTTCCAAATACCCATCCATCAGTCCTCCAGAAAGTACCTCCGCTTCATCTTCGACGGGACGGTGTACCAATTCAGGGCACTCTGCTTCGGTCTCTCAACACCGCCCCACAGGTGTTCACGAGAGTGTTCACGCTGGTGTCTGCTTGGGCCCATTCGCACGGGATAACGTCTTCTGAGGTATCTCGACGATTGGCTGGTCCTGGCGAGCTCCCGCTCGCAGTTGCTGCAGGACAGGGATCGACTTCTAAAGTTTTTGTCGCGATCTGGGGATCGTGATAAACTACGAGAAGTCCGATCTCGAACCCAAGCAGAAGATGAAGTACCTGGGTATGCTGATCGATACGGTAGCAGCTCAAGTCCGCCCGCAGACTTGAGGATCAGCAAATTCAGGGAGGCAGCCGGCCGGTTCCTGTCTCGGCAGGAACAGGCAGCTCAGCAATGGCCAAGTCGTGATCGGCCACCTGTCGTCACTCAGAGAAGTTAGTTCCTCACGGACGTCTTCACCTGCGGTCTCTCCAGTGGAGACTAAGGGAGAGTTGGTCACAGGTAAAGGATCCACCTTACTTCCCCGTGTCCATCACGGAGAAGGTGAGGCAGGACCTAGCCTGGTGGCTCGACGACAGGAACCTCTTAAGAGGAGTGCCCCTACGCACTCCCCCCCGGAGATGCTGCTGTTTTCAGACGCATCGACCGAGGGATGGGGCGCACACCTGGAGGAGTTGCTGGCTGCAGGTGTGTGGGACCATCACGACAAGCACCTTCACATCAATGTCCTGGAACTCAAGGCGGCGTTTTACGCTCTCCAAGAGTTCCAAGACCGCTTGATGGGACACTCAGTGGTGTTGATGTGCGACAACACCACGGTAGTGGCATACGTCAACAAGCAGGGGGGCCTAGTGTCTCTCCCGCTACACCAGTTGACGGTGCAGGTGCACGAGTGGGCCACGGCTCATTCGATAGAGCTGTCAGCACGCTACATTCCAGGCAAGAGGAATGTAGTAGCGGACAAGCTCAGCCGTCGGGATCAGGTAATAGGGACCGAGTGGTCCCTACACCCAGAAGTGGCGGAAAGGCTCTTCAAACCTGTGGGGGCGTCCAGTCATAGACCTGTTCGCCACCCGGCACAACAAAAAACTTCAAGTTTTTTGCTCAGCCGTGCCGGACCCATGGGCAGCTGCAGAGGACGCTCTTCACACCCCTGGGACAACCTCTTCGTTTACGCTTTCCTCCCTTTTGTCTGATTCGGAAAGTGATCAGCCGAGCGCTGGTCACTCCCAATCTCAGGATGATCCTGGTGGCTCCCAAACGACCTCAAGCCGTTTGGTATCCGGACCTGCTGGCTCTTCTTGCAGAAGAACCGAGAGAGATGCCCCACTGGCACAACCTTCTAGCCCAGCCACACGTAGAGCGGTACCACCGAGCAGTCCAGTCCCTACAACTTCACGGCTGGCTGTTATCCACCATCTCTTGCGAACGAGAGGCTTTTCTCGCAGCGCAGCAACAGAGATGGCTGGACACGTCAGACAGTCCTCTGCAGCTGTGTACCAGGGGGGGGAAGTGGGCCGTCTTCTGTGGTTGGTGTCGTAGACGGGGTCTATCTCCTCTCAGAGCCACTCTTCAGCAGTAGCGGATTTCCTCGTATTTCTTCGCCGAGAGAAGCTCCTCTCAGTACCCACAGTTAAAGGATATAGAGCTGCACTGGCACTCGTCCTGAAACTGAGGGGACTGGACATCTCGAACTCGTTCGAGATCTCCTTGCTAATGAGGAGCTTCGAAAGGTCTTGCCCACCCAGGGAGCTCAGGCCACCTGAGTGGGATGTGACTCTCGTCCTTAGGAGTTTGACTCGAAGACCATTCGAGCCACTCCGAGAGTCGTCAGACAGGGATCTGACCCTCAAGACCCTCTTCTTGCTGGCCCTGGGCATCGGCGAAGAGAGTAGGGGAACTTCATGGTCTGTCCTTCAATGTTAAACATTCCAGGGGCTGGGGATCTGTGACGCTCGATTTCGTCCCGAATTTCGTAGCTAAGACTCAGAATCCGTCGATCCCTGACGACAGGTTCGAGTCTTTCACAATCCCCTCCCTAATGGATTTTCACCGACAACGATACGGATGAGATGCTGCTTTGTCCTGTGAGGGCGCTACGGCGCTATCTGAAGAAAACTCGACACCTCAGGCCTGAGTGTCGACGCCTCTTCGTTAGCACTGGGGTTACCAAGAAAGAAAGTATCCAAGAACACGCTTTCTTTCTTTGGCTACGTGAGGTGATCAGGAGAGCGTACGAGGCTGATGGTAGTGACGACGATCCGTACGCTCCGACCGAGAGCCCACGAAGTCAGAGGTATTGGACCCTCTTTGGCGTTCCGCAAGAACTTCTCCGTGGCGCAGGTCCTGAAGGCAGGTGTCTGGGCCAACCAGACTACCTTCACGTCCTTCTACCTTCGGGATATTGCCCACAAGTCCTTGGATACTTTTTCCTTGGGACCTGTGGTGGCTGCTCAACACGTTGTGTAAGCTTACCCAGCACCCGAGCAGGCAGAACAGCATCGATTCCTGGTGTGACTGTGAGGAATGAATGGTTGAATGAGAGTGCGACTGGCTTCTCTTCTCCATCTTTTCTCTCTCTCTACCTGTGGGCAGAGGGTCACGGTCGTCACCATGCTGGAAAGGAATCCGATGCAGGTAAGCTACTCAACCGAGCCCCAATCTATCCCTTTAGTTAGGGATAGAAGCAAATATCCTCCACTCCCTCCAACAAGGGGGAAGGAGGGGATGCCTACTTGAGACAAACCCATAACTTTATGTTGGCTCCTGTACAGGAACAAGTTCTTGCAATGCTGGTACGAAGAGATACGCCTTGCCTTCTTTCTCTTAGTACTTGGCCTCAGAGGTCTGACCATTGATCCTGCGGTGCACACCCCGATCAATCGGACGAGGTTTGGATCCCTCCCTTGCTCTTACGACCAGGGAGGCATTCCAAGGTTGGACGAACACCAGTCTGTTCACCAAAAAGACTCAGATTCCACCCACCAAGAAGTGAGTCTTCCTATTGTTAAAGGACCGAGGTTTTGTATACGTATCGAAAACAAATGACAATTTGTCGAAAATGCATTTTTCCTAACTATACAAACCTGAGGTCCTTTTACATATAGTCCACCTCATACCACCCCTCACTCTGCAACTTTTTGCATGGGCCTAAAGCAAAAGTGATTCTTCACCGCCCGGGAGCGCTGCGCGCGGGCACGCACCGGTACAAGCAGTTAACTACCGTTCTCCCCTTGTTCGAAGCTTACGACCGTCCCAGCTGCCGCTAGTTACCTTCCTATTGTTAAAGGACCTCAGGTTTGTATAGTTAGGAAAATGCAATTTTCGACAAATTGTCATATTTCTTGGATTGGTCTTTGGGAGCGCTAGCGAATTCCATAGGAGAAGAGGATTCGCAGGACTTAGAAACAGCTAAGAGCATTATGTCCTGCATGGATAAGGCTCTTAGAGACGGAACGAACGAGCTGGCTTCGTTTTCACAGCAGGAAGTTCTTAGATAGTATTCGCCCTCACAGGCAGGAGTGCTTAAGAATGGAGATCGCTCTTGTGTTCGTTCGCCTCAAAAGGAGTTTCTAACTCTCAGAAATCGGAGTTACTGTTCTCTCCCCCTTTCGAAACAGCTGTTTTTCCTTCAGAGGTGATTAGGGATATAGCTCTATCCTTTCGCAGAAAGCCACTCAAGATCTTCTTTCTTCTTCGGTTAAGAAGTTCTTACCAACCAAGTTGGTGAAGAAGACGCCAAAGGAGACTAGACCGTCGCAACAGCCCTTTCGAGGAAGAACATTCGCTCGACCCGCCTTTAGGGTAAGAGAGTACCAGCGAAAAGAGGAGCCAAGAACCCCTCTAAAGAATGAGAACTCGGTCCTCCAGACGACAGTGGGAGCCAGACTTCAAGCTTTTTGGGAAGTCTGGCAACAAATGAAGGCAGATCCCTGGGCTGTCAACGTAGCTCGGGAAGGATACAAGATTCCTTTCGTGAAAAGACCCCCTCTCGCAACATCTCCGAGAGCCCTCGGGGCAAATTACAACGATTTAGAGAAGAAAGCGGCTCTGTGGGAGCAAGTAGCTTCCGATGCTAGAGAAAGGAGCAATAGAACCTGTTCTGGATCACGAATCTCCGGGATTTTACAACCGTCTGTTCCTGGTTGCAAAGTCCTCGGGAGGTTGGAGGCCAGTGCTGGACGTAAGTCAACACTGAATCTTTTCGTAGAAAAGACCAAGTTCACTATGGAGACGAACGATTCAGTACTGGCAGCGGTACGTCCAGGGGACTGGATGGCGACTCTGGACTTACAAGACGCATACTTTCATATTCCGATTCATCCAGGAAGCATGGAAGTATCTAAGGTTGTGATTCAGGACAGGGTCTTTCAGTTCAAGGCCCTATGCTTCGGCCTTTGCACAGCCCCTCAAGTATTCACGAGGATGATGTCCAACTGTGGCGAGATGGCTACATTTAAGAGGGATCAGAGGTGTCTTTGTATCTGGACGACTGGTTGATAAGATCCCAGTCGAGAATTCAATGTCTGGAGGACGTAAGTCAAACATTGGACTTAGCAAAAGACCTAGGTCTGGTAGTGAATATGGGAAAGTCCCATTTGCAGCCCCAACAACAGATAGTTTATTTGGGATTCAGATATCGGCAGTGACTTTTCGGGCTTTTCCGTCCCCCGAAAGGGAAGCAAGCCGCCAATGCAGTCAGAAGGTGCAGGATTTCTAAAGAAAGACCGATGCTCTGCAAGAGAGTGGATGAGTCTACTGGGCACACTCTCTTCACTAGAGAGGTTCATTTCTTTAGGAAGACTGGCACATGAGACCTCTTCAGTTTTTCCTGAAGGATTCATGGCCAAGAAAATCGCAACCGGATTCCTTCCAGTTTCTAATTCCGACCGAAGTAAAGGAGGAATTTAAAGTGGTGGCTAACGCCAGCAGGTTAGGCAAAGAGGGATGTCGCTTCAGCAGAAGAACCCAGACCTCGTCTTTTTTGTTTTCCGACGCGTCGGACGCGGGTTGGGGAGCGACATTAGGCCCTCAAGAGGTGTCGGGACTTTGGAACAAGGACGAAACAAAGTGGCACATAAACAGGAAGGAACTGTTGGCAATTTTCTTAATTTTCTTTGGCTTTGAAGCACTTCAGAGAGTTGATTCGAAACAAGACAGTGCAGGTCAACTCGGACAACACCACGGCTCTGGCATATATTCGGAAGCAAGGGGGAACTCATTCTTTTCCCCTTTACAATCTGGCAAAAGAAATTCTGCTTTGGGCAGAAGAGGAAAAGGTCGTGATACTCACCAGGTTTATACAAGGAGAGAAGAACGTGGGTGCGGACCTGTTGAGCAGGAGAGAGAGCAACTTCTCTCGACGGAGTGGACGTTGAACATGGAGGTTTGCCAGAGCCTGTGGAAGTTGTGGGGCCGTCCGGTAGTGGATCTGTTTGCGACAGCCAGAACAAAGAGATTACCAACATTGCTCTCCGATTCCAGACCAGGAAGCAGTGGCGGTAGATGCATTCCTGATGGATTGGTCAAACTTAGATCTGTACGCTTTTCCTCCGTTCAAGGTGCTGGGGAAAGTGATGAAGAAGTTCAGGGAGAGCAAAGGAACGAGGATGACCTTAATAGCCCCGTTTTGGCCGGCCCAAAGTTTGGTTCACAGAGGTACTGGAATGGACGGTAGATACGCCAAGGACGCTTCCTCTAAGAGTAGATTTTTACTCAAACAACCCCACTTCGACAGGTTTCACAAGAATACCCTCGCTCTGGGTCTGACTGCGTTCAGACTATCGAACGTCTGGTCAGAGCGAGGGGATATTCTAGAGAGGTGGCCAGTGCAGTGGCTAGAGCCAGAAGAACCTCCACAATCACGGTGTATCAGTCGAAGTGGGACAATTTCCGGAAGTGGTGTAAAAACAGGAAAGTGTCTTCATCCAGTACCTCTGTGACCCAAATCGCAGATTTCCTTCTTTACTTGAGGAAGGATTTACACTTGTCAGTTTCGACAATTAAAGGTTATAAGAGTTTGCTAACCTCAGTGTTTAGACACAGGGATCTAGACATCTCGAATAACTTAGATCTGAGAGATCTGATTAGGTCGTTTGGGACGAAGAAACAATCAGAAGGCAGGCCACCTGCGTGGAACCTGGATGTGGTCTTGAAGTATTTAACTTCTAGCAAATTCGAACCGTTAGAGGAAATCCTCTCTGAGAGATCTTGCTAAGAAGACTATCTTTTTAGTAGCATTAGCAACTGCTAAAAGAGTTAGTGAGCTTCAGGCCATATCGAAGAAGGTGGGATGGAGACACGCAATGCAGTGTGTTCATTCCAAGAAGGTTTCTTGGCCAAGAATGAGGATTCAGCTAATCCTTGGCCAAGATCCTTTGAAGTTTTGGGTCTAGCTGAATTGGTCGGTAACGAGCAAGAAAGAGTTCTCTGCCCAGTGAGAGCGTTGAGATGTATATGGAAAGAACAAGAGTTATCAGAGGGAGGTCTGATGCTCTGTGGTGTTCAGTTAAAGACCCCACTAGACCCATGACGAAGAACGCTCTAGCCTTCTTCATGAGAGAGTTAATTAAAGAGGCTCATATGTTGTGTGAAGAGCAGAGCTTTGGTATTTTAAAAGTGAAGGCTCATGAAGTCCTGGGCAGTGGCGAACTTCCATTTAGCGTTTAAAAAGAATTTAGCCCTCAAGGAGATTATTGAATCAAACATATTGGAGAACTAATTCAATATTTTGCGTCTCATTATCTTAGGGACGTTCAGACAACCTTCGATAATTGTCAGACGCTAGGTCCATACGTGTCCTCGGGTACAGTATTGGGCAAAGGAGTTACTACCCCATAACCTTCTTGTAAGCTAGTTGTTTTTATTAGGTGATGGTGTTTGTATTTTTGGTCGTCTGAGAAAAGGGTGCGGTACTTTTCTCAGTCGTGTTGGTATTATCTGGTGATGGTGTGTGTGTAGTTCAGGTAAATAATCTGTTACTAGCTTGAATGCCGTGGCATAAGAGGGCTGTAAGGATCTGTCAACACATTGGTCACGTCCAGTTGTCAGTTCCAGTCTTAGCTTCTTCAACATACAGGACACTTCCTTGTTGAGAGCTACTAAGGTTTAAGCAGGCTTAGAGGCAGGACCTATGAAGTCAGCTACCGTTAGCAGGTAAGGAACCTGGAGTTTAATAATATTTTAATAATATTTTTATACTCTAAGAATGTTGCTGTCCTTGACCCACCTCCAAATGTGTCAATCAGTATATATATACCTGCCAGGTAAGTGTCATACATTAAAATGAAGTTTTTTTTTATGATAAAACAAAGTTTAATGTATACTTACCATGGCAGGTATATATAAATTGTAATTCCCACCCGCCTCCCCTCAGGGGACAGGGTTCAGAGAAAATCTGGCCCAATTGGGAACGGTTCCTAGCGCTAGCGCCACGGTAACGGGGTGGTGGTTGCCTGAACTACTAATAGGTTACTAGCGATTGCCGCGAGTTTTGAAAATTTCTTTCTGCCAGGTGGAACAGAGAATATAGCTATATATATACCTGCCAGGTAAGTATACATTAAACTTTGTTTTATCATAAAAACTTCATTTTCATACAATCAACTTACCTGTCAGATATATACATAGCTAAGACTCCGTCGTCCCCGACAGAAATTCAAATTTCGCGCCACTCGCTAACAAGGTAGGTCAGGTGATCTACCGGCCTGCCCTGGGTGGCAGGACTAGGAACCATCCCCGTTTTCTATCATATTTTCTCTGTCGCCGGTGGTATCAACATTGTTGTTATTACCTCCTGACTTAGATTCATTTTTCAACATTTGATCAACGTTTTTCGGCTTTTTGGTGACGTATTTGGATCGTGTTTTGGCATTCGCTACTGTGGATGGTTGAGCCTTCTGGGGACGCTTTCCTCGCTGGAACAATTCATTCCCTCTCGGAAGACTTCATATCCGTCCACTTCAATTCTTCTCTCAAGAAGTCTTGGAGCTGGAAAACGGACAGCTGTCGGACGTTTTTCCCATTCCAGTGGAGATAAAAGGCACACCTACAGTGGTGGTTGCTGCCTCTGGAAGAGAACAAAGGGATCTCTCTAAGAACACAGAACCCAGACCTAGTGTTGTTCTCCGACGCGTCGGAGACGGGTTGGGGAGCGACATTAGGCTCAGAGGAAGTGTCAGGCACCTGGGAACCAGCACAGGTGTCCTGGCACATAAACTGCAAAGAGCTCTTCGCCGTACACCTGGCCTTGAAGAGCCTAGAACCTCGGGTGAGAGACAAGGTAGTGCAAGTAAACGTGGACAACACCACCGCACTTGCCTACATTCGGAAACAGGGAGGGACACACTCCTCGTTCCTTTACGAACTCACGAGGGACCTATTACTTTGGACGTCTCACAGGAACATCTCCCTGCTGACAAGGTTCGTACAGGGAGTAAGGAATGTGAGGGCGGACAGGCTCAGCAGGAGGAACCAGGTCCTTCATACAGAATGGACTCTGCACGAGGAAGTGTGTCTCGATCTCTGGTCTCTGTGGGGAACTCCCTATGTGGGATCTCTTCGCAACATACATTTCAAAAAGGCTCCCAGTGTTTTGTCGGTCGTGGAAGACCCAAGAGCAATTATGGTAGACGCCTTCCTGCTAAACTGGTCTCGAGTGGAACGTTTACGCTTTTCCCCCATTCAAAATCCTGGGGTGTTAGTATTGAAAAAGTTTGCTGTGGGGTCAAAAGAGACGAGGATGACTTTAATAGCCCCCTTTTGGCCGGCCCAGGAATGGTTCACGGAGGTGGTAGAGTGGATCGTAGACTTTCCAAGATCCCTACCAGAAAGGACGGATCTTCTCAAACAACCACACTTCAAGAGGTACCATCAAAACCTCCCCGCTCTCGCTCTGACTGCCTTTCGACTATCGAAAGACTTGTCAGAGCGAGAGGTTTTTTCTCGCGAAGTGGCAAGCGCGATCGCGAGAGCTCGCAGAACCTCCACTACGAAAGTATACCAGTCGAAGTGGGAGGTCTTTAGAAGGTGTGTAGAGCCAAGAAGTTGTCCTCCTCCTCTACCTCTATAGCGGAAATTGCTGACTTTCTTCTGCTTATTCACTGAGAGGTAAAATCTCATCTAGCCGTATCCACAATAAAGGGATACAGAAGTATGCTCTCGGCTGTATTCAGGAACAGAGGTTTAGATCTGGCAAATAACAAAGATCTCCACGATCTCATAAGATCTTTTGAGACTTCAAAGTCTAAAGGAACCAGTACCTCCGAACTGAACTTGACGTAGTCCTCAAAAATATCTGTCTTCGGATAGATTCGAGCCTCCGCATCTGGCTTCATTTAGAGACATAACTAGAAAATGCCTATTTCTTTTATCGTTAGCAACGGCAAAAAGAATTAGTGAGTTACAAGCTCTGCAGGATAAAGTAGGATTCAAGGAGACTCGGCGATTTGCTCGTTTAAGACCCCTGTTTTTTTTTTTTAGCGAAAAACGAGAATCCCACGAATCCCTGGCCTAGGTCATTCGAAGTCAAATAGGAATGTCTAGGTCTCGTAGGCAGAGAAGCAGAGAGGTCTCTATGCCCTGTTAGAGCTCTGAAGTTCTATCTTCAGAGGAAGCGTCAGTTGGGAGGCTCTAGACAAGGTCTTTGGTGCGCGGTAAAAGACCCCACAAGACTGATGTCCAAGAATGCTCTAGCGTTCTTTGTAAGAAACGTCATTACGGACGCTCATAAGGTCTGTCCTGACGAACAATTACAACTACTGAGGGTAAAAGCTCATGAAGTAAGAGCGGTTGCGACGTCTCTCTCGTTTTATAAGAATATGTCGCTTAAAAACATTATAGATACGACATATTGGAGATGCAACTCAGTATTTGCATCTCATTACTTGAAGACGTGCGTGTGACGTATGAGAAGTGCTTTTCTCTAGGTCCTATCGTATCGGCAGATACGATTCTGGGTACGGGAGCCGACACAATCCTTAAAATGTATATTACTGTTCTTCTGTTTGGATATGGTCGAAGTCTCTTCGAACAATGGAGGATTCAGGCTCGCACGGGCGGCCTCCGTCTATGTTGTTCATAAGAGAATTCTCGTCATATCCAATTAGTTGAGTATAAATTTTTTTTTTTTATTTTAATTGTATGTGTGCGTAGTGGTTTTTTGAGTTACGGTTGTTGTGACGAGTTCGGGGATAACTCGTAACAATCCTTAGTTCTAACACATGGTTAGGATCAGGTGGTCGGGATTGGTTGTGTTGCTCCTTCATAAGGTGTATTGTCATATAAGTGGATCAGCACCCATTGACAAAGTCCTTTTAGGCTCTGCTGAGTAAGTGGGTAAGACCCCATCGCAGACCCACAAGAACTCTTGGCCATAGATCACATATCTCGCTAAAGTTTCTTGAGGTGATGCAGACTACTGGGCAAACACCCACCAAGTCTACCACCTATCAGGTAGGAACCAGGTTGGTTTTATTTATACCTACAACATATGTTGTTTACCTGTCTATTCCATATAGTAGCTGTCTCTTACCCTCCACCGAAGGGTGCCAATCAGCTATGTATATATCTGACAGGTAAGTTGATTGTATGAAAATGATATTGTTATGTTACAATAAAGTTTCATACATACTTACCTGGCAGATATATACAATTAAAGGCCCACCCAGCCTCCCGCAGGAGACAGGTGGAAGAGAGAAAATATGATAGAAAACGGGGATGGTTCCTAGTCCTGCCACCCAGGGCAGGCCGGTAGATCACCTGACCTACCTGTAGCGAGTGGCGCGAAATTTGAATTTCTGTCGGGGACGACGGAGTCTTAGCTATGTATATCTGCCAGGTAAGTATGTATGAAACACTTTATTGTAACATAACAATATCATTTTATGAAGACTTCACATGCTTATTTTAGTTCGTATGGTGCTTTCATATATCACATTATGTTGACAAAACTTCAGTCTTTTGAATGGTATGCTTAAAGATGTAATTGTATTCTTGTTTCACCAATTAAATATCGAGTGAATAAGGCTGATCCACCCGATGACGATGAATCCAAGGCAGTGTTTCCCACTAAATTGTTAATAAGCAAACCAAATACAGTAGGAAAAGACAATTTCCAAGGTAACAACTGATGCGAAGCATCTCCATAGTTCTACCCTGAAGACTACCACTGCGTTCCTTTGGTTCAGTAACTACAGCTTATGTGCAGTAGGAGCATCATGATTAGTACCAGCCCCATAAACATAAACTAAAGACATTACAATTTTTTTTTTAAAGTAAGAAAAGGCTGTAAATATCCAGTCAGTGACTGGCACAAACCAGGTCAGAGGGTAGTCTTCAGCTTTACCATTTTTCTGACTTCATGTCTGTTTTTTATGCTAAAAACCTTACTTTTCATTTAGAAACCGTCCTTTGTTAATCATATACATGTAATTTAACACATCATTTTAAAACCATCCAATGTAGTTTCTCTGAAAGATTTTTATGCAAGTGCTTAATTAACCAACTACAGATGTGAAAGAAGTAATATATTTATAAGGTAAATACACACAACAGGTTATTTTTTACAACTTTTTATGGTATGCTTCATGTCTGTAATAAGTATACGTATATATAAATAATTTCATGATAAAAATTTTAGCATAAATATGATCGACGAAAGTTCACACTGCTTGATATAGAAAATATTTGCTTGTTATCAGTGCTGAAAGTGTATTTGACTAAAACCTAAAATTATTATAATGGCTGAAATGTAAAGGTTTGTTGATTGGATTTTAATGTACTTGTATGTCAGTCTATGGGCAAGATCTGCCATCTTTCCCCTAGAGATAGCTCATACATATATACCACTTGAAGAGTCTAATTTATTAAAGGAATGGCTTGAGGTCAGATCCAGTTGTGCGATTCAATGGATGTCACCCAGATTATTTGTTTTGTTCATGAAACTTACCCAGCAGATATATATATAGCTGTATTTCTCCGAAGTCCTTCTCCGAAGTCCGACAGAATTTCAAAACTCCCGGCTCACGCAGTGGTCGGCAGGTGGTTAGTACCCATTCCCGCCGCTGGGAGGCGGGTGTCAGGAACCATTCCCATTTTCTATTCAGATTTTTTTCTGTCGCCGGTGTTGATAACAACTGTTTTCAACACCCCTCCAGCTCTAGGATTTTTGATTTTCGAAACTTCTCTGTTACTTGAGTATCCTGTTTGTTTTTGGTTATCGAACATGGATTGTGACTAGGCTTACGCTGATTGTGGGATTGGATTTGAATTTTGGTTTGGTTTTTTCCTTTAACTAAGATGTCTGGGACTAGTTTATCTAGCACCAGAGTGTGTTGTATGGAAGGTTGTAAGGTGAGGCTACCGAAAGGTTCGGTAGACCCACACACAATATGTAATAATTGTAGAGAACATACGTGTGTTATAAATGACCGTTGTAAGGAGTGTGAATGTCTGTCTGATTCGGGTTGGAAGGCTTATGAATCCTATGTGCGGAAATTGGAGCGTGATAGGATACGGAGGTCTTCCTCCAGGAGTGTATCAGTCAGTAGAAGTAAGGGTAGTAAGGTTTCTCCTACTATACATTCAGTAGTTGGTACACCTAAATCTGTTGTGCCTTCGGGCCCTGAAAATGTTGTGCCTTCGGGCCCTGAAAAATCAGTGGAAGACAATGCCCTTTCTACGATTCTGGAATCAATACGAAACCTAGAATCTAAAGTGCTCGCTTTGGAGGGTAAAAGCATTATTAGTGAACAAAAGTGCAGTGAAAGTGCCCCTAGTGTTGTAGATGGGGGCGTCAGATCGGCCCTATAATGCCTCTAGGCCTGGACCTCTGTCGAACTTCCAAGCCCAGGAAGACGGACATGTCGAAAGCCGCAGGAGGGTTACGGGGAACCCCCACCGATCTGGCGTCCCTTCGGCAGAACCTGTAGACGATCCAGGCTGCCAAAGAGTGTGCGAGTGCGCGTATCCTCCGCGAGTGCTTTTCGTCCTCGGAGGCGTCCTCCCCTAACAGGAGTTGGAGCATGAGAAGACGCTCACGTCCTCTGAAAAGAGCTATGACGTTAAATGTCGCACAAGCGGCTATCGTCAGTAGTCTCTCAGAGGAGGGCGCAGAGTCTCTTTGCGCTGCTTCTTCGTTACGGGCGTCGCCTCGAGACTTGGATTACTCTCCACCGCAAAAAAGATCGAAAACTCAAGTTGTCGCACAAGCGGCCAGAGTCTTCGATCGCAGTGAAGAAGACGCTTCACGTCCTTTTTCTCCTGTTGGTTTGCGGTCTTCACCGGAGAGTTTTGCTGCATGGACTCCTCAAAGGAGAAGATTATATGTCATCTGACGAGGACGCCTTGGAGCGGCCTAGTCGTTCTAGGAATAGAACTAGACGGAGCCTGTGGAGAAGGGATAGGGCTTCCTCTCGCCCCTCGCCTTCTCATAGGATCAGTTTTTCTCCTGAAAAAGAATCTTCTGCTACAAAGAGTGTTATCAGGTCGATGCAACAACAACTTGCTTCGTTGCTAGCTGAGAGAGAATCAGAAAATCGTCCGAGAAGAAAAGATGATAGATTACCGATTAAAAGATCTAAGAGGTCTCCCGCACGGGTGGACCGATCGTCTCTTTCGCCTGTGAGTACTCATTCTAGATTTCGTACGTCTCACCTGCAGTTGGAGAAAGGGCATGAAAAACTTCCTACGAGGATTCGCCCAGACTCTCGAGGCTCGCTTTATACAAGAACGGACGATCCTATGATTACGAAACGAGGCCGTATACAGTCTGAGAAACTCGACGCTCCTAGTTCGGCTTGGAAGGAGCGGAGTGTTCACAGGGACGCCTGTTTAGACAAGCGGTACGCTCGGACAGACGTCGAGCGTGACGCTCACCTGACTCCAGGCGTGTGGCGCTCGGAGGGAAGCCGAGCGTGACGCTCACTGGACGCCAAGCGGGACGCTCGGCTGAGCGTCGAGCGTGACGCTCACCTGGACGCCAAACGTGGCGCTCGGCTGGACGCCAAGCGTGACGCTCGGCTGGACGCCAAGCTTGACGCTCGGACGGATGCCAAGCGAGACGTTCAAACAGACTCTGTTTCATATCCATCAGGTATCACAGCAAGGTATTAGTATGGAACCTCAACTGCAATCGGCTTTTCGAAGGGACTCCCATCGAGAGAATGAGCAAGAAATTGGTACCGCTTTATCTGAATCTTTAGATATTAATATTCAGAATGCTCCATGCACGTCTAAACAACGATCTTCATTAAAGCTCGGAGTGAAAGGACTTGTACCACCAGCTTCGGGAGTCCCCTTGGTCACTCCTATAGATGAGGAAGGATTAAGTAATATTTCAGAGGAAACGGAAGAGGATCAACCTGCTGTGTCATAGAATTCATCCGATTATCAAGTTTTGGTTCGATTGCTTCGGGATTCATTTGGAGAAGAGTTTCAACCCGCAGCACCTCGGTCGCCTCCTTCTCAGTTTTCGTTGTCGAAAACAAATAAGACTCCTGGATTTGTTAAAATGACAAAGTCTCTTTCAACTAAGAGAGCTTTTAAGAAGGTGCAAGATTGGATGGAGTCTAGAAAAGCTCAGGAAAGTTTTCCTTTGCCCAGCCTCCTTCAAGACTTTGCGGCAAGGCTGGGATCTGGTATGATACAGGTGAGGAGGTCGGGTTAAGAGCTCCCGCATCGGCTCAAGGTGACTTTTCCAGTCTGGTTGACGCACCAAGAAGGTCTCTTCTTTCGTCAGCTAAAATAACATGGACACCGGCGGAGATAGACCACCATCTGAAAGGTCTGTTTCGGACAATTGAAGTATTTAATTTCTTAGACTGGTGTTTGGGGCTGCTTGACACTAAGTCTCGTAGTCAAGACTCAATTAGCTTGGGGGAGCTATCCAGTGTTCTCGCTTGTATGGATAAGGCCGTCAGAGATGGTTCAGAGGAATTAGCTTCACATTTTTGTGCAGGGCTCCTGAAAAAGAGAGCTATCTACTGTAAATTTACTACCAAAGCAGTGTCTCCAACACAGAAGGCAGAATTGCTTTTCGCCCCTCTTTCTGACCATCTCTTCCCCCAGGCTATGATTAAAGATGTAGCTGGAAGTCTACAGGAAAATCTACTCCAGGGATCTATTAGCACAATCTTCTAGACGTCCTGCGGTTCCTTCGACTTCAACACGAACCCAGTTTTCTAAGAAAATAAAGCCCTTTCGAGGTGGAGCATCCTCTAGACCTTCTCCTAGAGGAAGAGGACTCTCTAGAGGCAGAGCTCAGTCTAAGTCCAGAGGTAAAAAATGAGGAGGAAGTCCTTCAGTCGCCAGTAGGTGCCAGGCTTCATTTATTTGCAGAAGCTTGGAAGAAGATAGAGGCAGACAGCTGGTCGCTCAACGTCATCGAGCGAGGATACAAAATACCTTTCCTGAAGCCTCCTCCATTGTGCACAACACCTATAGATCTATCACCCTCGTACCATGGAGAAAAGCAACAGATCTTGTACGATCTGATAGAACAAATGCTCGAGAAGAAGCAATAGAACAGTCGAGGACATTTCAGTCCCCGGGTTTCTACAACAGGTTATTCCTGGTGCCGAAACAGTCGGGAGGGCTGGCGGACCAGTTTTAGATGTGAGCAGTCTAAACCTTTTTATAGAGAGACAGACGTTCAAGATGGAGACACCTCAGTCAGTGCTTGCGGCCTTAAGACAAAACGACTGGATGGTATCACTGGACCTGCAAGACGCATATTTCCACGTCCCGATACATCCCCGATCGAAGAAATATCTGCGTTTTGTCATGAAGGGAAGAGTTTTCCAATTCAGAGCTCTTTGCTTCGGTCTGAGTACGGCACCAATGATTTTCACAATTCTAATGAAGAATGTGGCGAGGTGGCTTCATCTTGCAAACATAAGGATCTCTCTATATCTAGACGACTGGCTCATTCGAGCATCGTCGAAAGAAAGGTGTCTGAAGGACCTTCAATCAACCTTAACTCTAGCAAAGTCCCTGGGACTTCTAGTGAATTTCGAAAAGTCGCAGCTGATCCCCACACAGTCCATTGTGTATCTGGGGATTCAGATGGATTCAGTGGCTTTTCGAGCTTTTCCGTCCCAGGGACGGCACAGCAAGGATTAGAAAAAATATCAGTCTTCTTAAGGAAAGAATCATGCTCGGTGAGGGAATGGATGAGTCTGCTGGGCACCATTTCCTCGCTGGAGAAGTTTGTTTCCTTGGGGAGACTACATCTCAGACCTCTCCAGTTTTTCCTGAAGGAGAATTGGGAAGACAAAGAAAATTTGGAGACAATTTTGAGGATCCCAAAGGAGGTAAAGGATCACCTAAAGTGGTGGCTCGATCCTGTGAAGCTTTCGGAAGGAACTTCCCTCAAACTTCAGAGCCCCGACCTAGTGTTGTTCTCCGACGCGTCCACCACCGGGTGGGGAGCTACACTAGGGAGGGAGGAAGTGTCAGGCACCTGGAGAGGGGAACAGGTGTTCTGGCACATAAATCTCAAAGAACTGGCGGCCATATACTTGGCACTTCAGTTTTTCAAAGAAAAAGTCGCAAACAAGATAGTGCAGATAAATTCAGACAATACCACAGCTCTGTCATACATAAAAAAGCAAGGAGGGACTCACTCGCGATCATTGTTCAACCTAGCAAGAGAGATCTTGTTATGGGCGAGAACTCAGAAAGTAACGATTCTAACGAGGTTCGTTGCAGGCGTGGAGAACGTCCGGGCAGATCTCCTCAGTCGGCAGGGTCAACTGCTGCCGACCGAGTGGACTCTGCATCAGGATGTGTGTCGAGAGCTGTGGAAGTTATGGGGACGTCCTCTAGTGGACGTCTTTGCGACAGCGAGAACAAAGAGGCTTCCGTTGTATTGCTCCCCCGTGCTCGACCCGGGAGCAGTAGCAATAGATGCACTTCTTTGGGACTGGACAGGGATGGATCTTTACGCATTTCCCCCGTTCAAGATTCTGGGAGAAGTGATGAAAAAGTTTGCAATGTCAGAAGGGACGAGATTGACGTTAATCGCTCCTTACTGGCCAGCAAAGGAGTGGTTCACAGAGGTCATGACCTATGTAGTGGACTTCCCGAGGACATTGCCCATGAGGACAGATCTACTCAAACAGCCCCACTTCGAGAGATACCACGGAAACCTCCCCGCTCTGAGTCTGACTGCATTCAGACTATCAAAAAGTTGGTCAGAGCGAGGGGTTTTTCTAGACCAGTTGCAAAAGCAATCGCCAATGCGAGAAGAGCTTCCACGCTTGGAGTCTATCAATCGAAGTGGGCTTCGTTTAGGAGCTGGTGCAGAAGAACACGCATTTCCTCTACCACGACCTCTGTGAGCCAAATAGCGGACTTTTTGCTCTACTTGAGAAACGACCTAAAGCTTGCAGTCTCAACAATCAAAGGCTACAGAAGTATGTTATCTGTAGTCTTTAGACATAGAGGAATTGATTTGGCAAATAATAAGGATATCCACGATCTTTTAAGGTCTTTCGAGACTATAAAGATTCCTCAACCTAAGTTACCATCATGGAATTTGGATGTAGTACTTAAATTCCTAATGTCAAATCGGTTTGAACCCCTTCAGAACGCCTCTTTAAGGGATCTTACTAAGAAAACTATTTTCCTAATGACTCTGGCGACGGCGAAGAGAGTTAGTGAAATTCAAGCCTTTAGCAAGCATATTGGTTTTAGGGGACATAATGCTGTTTGCTCATTAAGTCCTACGTTTCTAGCGAAAAATGAAAATCCGTCTAACCCTTGGCCCAAAAGTTTTGAGATTAAGGGTATGGCGGAAATCATTGGACGCGAACCAGAGAGAGTCCTGTGCCCTGTCAGGGCTCTCAAGATTTATTTACAAAGAACGAAGGAATGTCGAGGTCCTTCTAGCAACTTATGGTGTTCGGTCAGAAGACCAGATTTGCCGATGTCGAAGAATGCTCTGGCATTCTTCTTGAGAGACACCATTAGACAGGCGCATTCATCTTGCGAAGACAGTGATGTTAAGCTGTTGAAAGTGAATGCCCATGAGAGCTATATCTACCTCGGTAGCTTTCCAAAAGAACATGGCACTCAATGACATTCTGAGTGCCACCTTTTGGCGCAGCAACTCGGTGTTCGCTTCACACTACCTGCGGGATGTGAAGACGACATACGAGAACTGCTATGCGCTTGGACCATACGTCGCAGCAGACACTTTGTTGGGGGCTGGAAGTAGCACTCATCCTACCCTGTAGGAAATGGGTAGGTGAGCTTTTATGGATTGTTTTATGGTTGTAAGGTCGTCCGCCTGAGCCGGACTTCCTTTCCTTTAGCCTAAGTGATGTGGGAATGAAAATTGTTAGGCTGGTCAGGTGGTGAATTTTTACTTCGTTGCCCTCATAGTATGGTCAAAATGGTCTAGTCACATTGTGGTCACGCTCCCGTTGACAGATCATCTAGAACTCACCAGCTATATAGGTCACTACCTTGCTGGAGACTCTAGTAAAGCAGTAGCAGACTTGGGTGACAGTAATCACGAAGTCAGCTATGCTAACAGGTAAGGAACCAAGATGTTATTCATCTGCATGTAATATGTTTCCAAAATCCTTTTCTGTCTCTCCCTACCTCCAAAGGTGGGATTCAGCTATATATATATCTGCTGGGTAAGTTTCATGAACAAAATGATATTGTTAAGATACAATAAAGTTTGTTCATACTTACCTGGCAGATATATATAATCAAAGTACCCACCCACCTCCCCGCAGGAGACAGTGGGAATAGAAAAATCTGAATAGAAAATGGGAATGGTTCCTGACACCCGCCTCCCAGCGGCGGGAATGGGTACTAACCACCTGGCCGACCACTGCGTGAGCCGGGAGTTTTGAAATTCTGTCGGACTTCGGAGAAGGACTTCGGAGAAATACAGCTATATATATATATCTGCCAGGTAAGTATGAACAAACTTTATTGTATCTTAACAATATCATTTTTGTTGATTTTCTGGCTGACATAGAACTGATGATAAAGTCATGATATTACCTTATCAAAAAGTTGTTCAACACATTTATGAGAAATTATGCTTTTCATTTTAGAGGCAAATTGACATATATAGGACTTAAATGTTCAGTTGTTTTGGGGAGTCCCCCATATATTTTATAAATTTCGATAATTGGTGTACGAAGAACTTCATGCTTTTCTCCCTTACAATTGACTATACTAGGTACTGTGCATGAAAGGTACTGGGGTGCAGTTGAGAGAGAGAAACAGACAGTCAGACAAACTATGCCCTGTAAAGGGTACCACCTACTGTGTGCCTTGCATGGTGCATTGAAGATAGAGGTAAAGATCATTTATAGTGTTCTGTCACCCCATCTCATTTCTTCCCATTCAGTTTTCCAACTTGTTTCTTTCAGAGATGTTACTCAGTGGTTTGTTAAAACTCTATACTTTATGATACTGTAATAGTATTAAGGATCCTCTACTCACAAGATAAAACAGGATTAATAATGCACTCTGGACCGTCCAACGTTTGCAGAAATCATCAACGAAAATATTTGTCGTTTTCAGCAGTTGATATGGAAAAGCCTGATACAAGTATGGAAGAGGAAGCCACAGTACTTGGGAACCATTTTCGAACATTAACACTGGCTGAACAGGCGAAGCTTCGTATGCAGGATTCACGTGGTCTTTTGTCTCAGTTCCATCAAGATAAATTAGAAAAAGAAGCTGCAAAAAATTGGGACAAGTTTTACAAGAGAAATGAAACCAGGTAAATTCATGGTTAGTGTTGAAACATTTCAGATTATATTTTGTCCCTCTTCCTATGGTACTCTACTTCCTAGTTTGCTGATATACTGTAAAGTTGATAGAATATTCTTTACCTTGATTTTTATTTAAGCAAAACACATGCTAGTGTATCTGTAGTAAGACTGTGCGTATCAAATGTACAAACTAATGTTTGCAAACACCTGTAACTTCACTAATAATAGCAATTAAACCATTTTGATTTTAAACAGCCATACATACAGTTAAAACAACTAAATAAACTTCCCTTATGAGTGAGAATTCTTTTGATCACTTACCAGTGTTATCATTCTGTAGGTCTGGTGGGAATACATTGGCATCAGTTGTTGCTGTGACCATATACTATGGGATTACAGTATGCTATTTGTTACATATTGATTGTCAGTGAGACTTATTATTTATAAGTTTTTTCAGTTTATTTGGCATTTACCAAATTATTGTTTTAGCATTTATCCAACAATAGTTGGTTTTGTTACTGTTCTTTTAATCTCTAACAAAATCTGGTAATATATTTAAGGAGTTGTAATTGCTGTATTTTGCAATTATCCTTACAGTTATTAAGTTATTTTTGTTAAATAAGTTCAGTTTATTGCTACTGGATTGTTATCTTGTCTTTTGTTGTTCTTGTGCATCTTCCATAAGAAGAACCATGCAACTCTCTCTCTCTCTCTCTCTCTCTCTCTCTCAATGGTTGGCTTTATGAATTTTGGTACACATCACTGCCAGCTAAACATTTGTCAACTCCTCACTAGGAGGTAATATCTCTTGGTTTAGGAAACAAGAAGCTGTTAGCAACTGGACACTTGAAATAAAATCACAATTATGTAAACACAATAAAAGAAGCACATTTACCAAATATGATAGCATGTGATAGCAATCAAGTAACAATATTAAATAATAAAATTGTAGAGTTGTTAGATGTCTCCTTAGCTTGTCATGGTGTGTCCCAAAATTCATAGGGGCAACTGATACTAAATAACTTAAAATTAATTGAAGGTGATGGATTTTTACTTTCCTCCCACTGTAAAGGCTTTAATACCTTTATAATTGAGGATTACTTTGAAATAAGATGCTGTGTCTGTCACAGTTCACAGTTATAACTACAAAACCTAGAGGAAAGGTTTGAGCATATGTTTTTTGTATGTTGGTCTCCATTTATGCAAGCTTATTATCATGCATTCTATAATAATAGTCCTGTTAATTATATAGATTCTTGGATTTTGTTCTAAGTCTGAAAAATTATTGGATTGAAATTTTTGGATACAAATCAAGATGCAATGGGTTAGCTGCAGCTGTTTGTGAGATGGACATACAGATGCATAAACTTTTCCTTATCCTATGTACATATTAAGTTCAAAATTTGAATTGTTCTGACACTGATACAAACCCACAGCATCATGTGATAGGAAGAGCTTAGACATGCGTGTCTTAAGTTCCTCCTATCATATGATGTTCAAAGCATTTAATTTTGCCAAATTAAATGTGAGAAGCTTTATCTGTTATGGCATTGTAGAAGTTGAACACAGATATGTTCCCTCACAGTGGCAAATTTTCCTATCTGTACCAATCCTAGTAGCTGCCGTGTAATTTTTTTTGCAGAGAAAGTTATGGGTACTTCCAGGTTGGCTAAGAGCTCTCCCCAGTATGTTAAACCTAATATAATTTTCTTCAGTGAAAAGTTATATAAACTTTGTATGTATTTCACAATTATTTATAAAACAAGAGCTTTTATTCATGGAACTTCAAAATTATAATTGTAATAATGTAAAGTGGGTAAATTTCTTATGTACATTTTTGGTAGGCAAGATTGCTGACATTTAAACAATTATTTAAGCAAAATGTTTTACATTTGAGTAAATTCTGCTGAACTGTGTAATTCTGTTTTTAGGTTCTTCAAAGATCGTCATTGGACAACAAGAGAATTTCAAGAAATTGCTGGTGATGGCTTAGGCAAAAGAACCCTTTTAGAGGTACAGTAATTGTATCACTGTGTCCAAGATAATTGTGTGCAAACAAAGTTTGAGTCATTACTGCACAAATGCTGTTTTGTGTGTCTTGTCAGACCGAGGCTAAGATTACAAATTACTGACTTTCATCAACTACATTGATGTTTTTAATGGCAGACTTTCGATTTATTGGTTTAAATGGGCAATGGATTGTGTGTTTACTTTTCTGTAGTGTGCCGTTGTTGCACTATTCCCATCTGTGGTCTTTTCTGATATTTTCACAGCCTCCCTTCTGGTCTTCATCTTCTTACTCTACCATCATATCTATTACTTTTCAGACTAACTTCCATTCATCTAACTATCTCATTCTTTGAAATCTCAGTTTATTTTCCAGCCTCCAAACAACACAGTTATCAACATCTTCATTTGTGCAGTAGTACTTATGATCTTCCTACTGCACTCCAGCCAAGAATCTTAGATTTCTGTAGTCACAAACCTTCAAAATCACCTTGATTTTCATGGTCAGTGCTTGTCTTTCTTGCCCAAAACAGTACAGTGCAGGCCATATAGTGTATTATCATAATTTTTTTTTTTTTTAACTACATAGTGGGGTACTTTATGCTGTATTTTGGTTTATAAGGCAATGTTCAAGTAAGATGAGACCCCATTTCCAACCAGAATTTCTTTGCTTTATCATATATTGCTAGTATGTATAAGGTGATCCCCAAGCAACCGAACTATTTATGTTGAATATTAGGTCATTGAGCACCAAACAGCTGATACAGTGACATAAATTTATGTAAATACCTTGAATTTGTTACCAGTAAGAAGGTGCTGTAATACCTTCATGTATCACTTTAAATTATTGAATAGTTGGTATGTTGTCTGTGAGCATAAAGTAAGGTAAAAACTGTATGTAGACCATTACGTACTTGGTATGAAAGTACAGGTAGTCCCTGGGTTATGGCTGTCTCGACCTATAGCGTTCTAAACTCTCGGTACTTTTTCAGATATATTCATCAAGAAATCAGTTCCAGGTATGGCTGATGTTTCAAATTTACCTAGGATGACAGCGCTATAAGTGCCATAACTAGGATTCAGATTGTATGAATAGGTAATGGCCTTGTTAAGTTTTCCATATGGTTTTAATAGTTTAAAAACAGTGCTGGCTTTCAGGAAGTCCAAGGTTGCTTGTCATCTCTATGTTATAGTGAATAATGAATCCTCCTTAAAGATTTGGTCTTGGGATGATTTTTATATCAGAGTTCCTCATCTCAGGGGTGTCAGTTGCAGCACAGGAGGTCCATCTTTTGGATGGTAGTGCTTGAAACTTCACATAAAAGAGAAATAGAAAGAGTTCTTATCTTGTGCATATGACAAAGAACAAAAGTTTGCTGCCATCGTTTGAAATTTCTCTTTCATCAGAGCAGTTCTTGTGAGCCAGAATGAGAAGAGAAAAATAGTTCCTTATTTTATGAATTGTCTGTTTTGGTGAGAGGGGAAAAAGAAAAATTCTGGAACCTCTTAATCCTGGAAGAACTATTTTGAGAAGTGATATTAGAAAACTGTGGTATAAAACTCTACCATGATCAGGAGTTCCTTACAAGGGAAAAAAATGGGCTTAAAAAGCTTCCAGGAGTAAAGGTGACAGTTCATTGCAGAGAGAAATTCAATTAATGATGGAATTAAATATAGACCACACAAAAATCCCCCTCTATATGAAATGATGATCAAGTTTGAATCTAGCCGTTAGGATTACAGTACGTATTTGTATGTCTTGAGTGTATCTTTGGCTACTTAAAAACAAAGAATCTATTTGAAATTATAGGATAGGCTGCTTTAACAAGAAACAGTATCCCAGTTTTCTTGATAGTATGAATCTCACCACAAGAAGAATCCTTCAAGAAACTGCTTGCCTATGTAACTCTGGTAGGAGTAAATGGGGGTTTGCTGTTTGAGGGTCCTAATTTAGTCCTTGATTTCTCAACAAATTCTACACTGATTTTTCAGGAGACAAGTTCGGTCAAGATGTGTTACTAGAGCTTTCAGATCCATAAAGGATAAAAGGAGGAAGTCATTCATTGTTGTGTCCATTTTCCAAATCATAAAGTTTGCCAGTAGATAAACAATCATCCTAAAATTTAAGCTTTATACCCTACCAAGGAAAAGTCCATCCTGTTAGCAGGTAGCTAATAGTGTCCAAAACCCATTCCTGCCAATTGGACTTTGCCAATCATTCCCACAGTAATTTTTCAGTAGTGTCCACTTCTGCTGGAGACCACTGAAAATGTCTTGAAAAATGCTAAATTTTCTCAGATGATTTCCTTGTTTGAAAAAGCAAGATATTAAAGTTGTGAACAGGAACCATGTAAGTCTCTGAATCTCTAATCCTAGAGGTTGAAGTTAGTAGGTGCAGCCGTAGGGCAGTCTAAGCGCTTAAAGGGAGCCATCTTGGAGGAAAGAAGAAGGGAAAGAAAAAATTTAACAAAATGATGTATGAAGATTTTTATTCCAACAAACAGGAAAATTCAAAAGTACATATATCTTGTGTGAATGGAAATATTTGGAAGAATGAGTGTGATAGTTCCTTGATACTGATGGGTCAAAGGTGCATTTGTATATGCAGTCATTTAGTATGTTGCTTTGTTTTGTGGAAGGGCAGAAGTTGTATGTATCAAAAATTTGACACTGAAAATTAAATCAAAGTATGGTTGATGAGTTTGTCATGAAACAATTTTCATACTTTAGTATTTTTTACTTCCTTTTGTGACATTATTAAGGTTTTCATTATAGCCTGTATGATTGTCTTTTTCCAGTACTGATTATTAGAGTAGTATATCAATTTTCAGGTTGGCTGTGGTGTTGGAAATTTTCTTTATCCTTTGATAGAGGACCAGCTGAATTTGTTTGTGTATGCGTGTGACTTCTCTGCACGTGCTGTTGAGTTTGTTAAAGAACATCCTTTGTATTGTGAAGATAAAGTGAAAGCTTTTGTTTCTGATATTACAAAGGTAAGTTTCTGTTCAATGTTTAATAGTGCATGCTGTGGTTTAGCACAGATAACAATCAGTATTGACTTAGTTCTGTCAGTTCTGTTGACAAATTGTTATACAGATGCAGGAAAGTTTTAATAAATGTGCTTTGGTGGGTGATGAATATGTATATTGTAGTTTTTTTCTTTTTGCATCATGCAGGATTTCAAGTTTCATTTATAAGATCACTAGGAGCTACTTGACAATAATATAGAAGCAACTTTTTTTACATTAATGTTATTGTTGTTAAAATAAAGGTTCAAGCACAGATGCCAATAATTCCTGGATTACACACATTTTATTGATTTTAGCGGATTTGCAGCTGGTGCTAGAAGATTATCCTAATGTTAAGACTTCAGGTTTGTTAGTTATGAAAAATACAAATTGATTAAAAAATTTGTCATTTTCTTAAATACAACTTAACAGCAATTGAAATGATAGGTGCTGAGAAAGCAGTCAAGTATAGTATGTATATATGCATTTATCAGCAAAATAAAGTTTATTTCCTCATAAAGTAGAATAAACCTCCACAAAAATATCCTTGATTATACATATGTAGGTTCGTAATAACAAGGAACTAAATGGATGCAAAAAAAAATTGACGTTATGAAAGTTACATTAGTAGAACAGAATTTCAGATAGTCGTGTACTAAAACTTGAAAATTAGGGTGATGACTACAGAATTTTTCTTTTAGCAGTCATTTCTGTACAGTACTTAGTATTAATAATTTCTTCACAATTTTGTATTGTATTTTTGTTATTGTCAATATAATCTTGACATTTTTGTCTGGTCCCTTTAGCCTCTTTTCACCTACCAATCTAACTTAACTTTACATAGCTCCAACTTTCACTTTTCAGTTAAGAACAAATCCTACAGGTTAGCTATATAAGATGCTAAAAATATTATTCATTGGCTAAACATTAAAGTTACTCTGTAATCATAATAGCCCCATGAGAGTTAGGAATCATAAATTGGGTGGTTGGTTTTGCATAATGATAATGATTACTCTATTTTTTGTTGGCAGGATGATCTACTTTCTCAGGTTGGAGAAGCTGTGGATATTGTAAGCATGATATTTGTCCTCTCAGCCATACATCCTAGCAAGTTTAATGATACTATTCAAAATATTTATAGATGTTTGGTGCCTGGTGGTATAGTGTTGGTACGGGATTATGGTATATATGACATGGCTATGTTAAGGTTTGGACCTGGGAGCAAATTGGCTGATAGATTATATGTTCGTCAAGATGGTACTAGGTAAGAAATATTGTATATGTTTTAGTGATTTCTGTGTTAGTGATACATTTTTGTAATCTATGTACTTATGAAAGTAGTTGTTTTTTGCAGTTGTTTTTCAAGGAGATGCATCTGATTTGTAACCCCCAAAAAGGAGATATTTATATTAAGTGTAAAATGTAGCCTTACAAGAGCCTGTCACTTTGGTGTAAAAGGACAATTGATAATGATTGTACTCCTTTGCATTATACATGCTTTAGACTGTCCACCATTTTTCCTTCATTGTTTCTGTCTCTGAGGTATGGATGTTTTGTAAGAACCTTCCAGCTGTTTTTTTAGGCCTGATATCTATTGTCTTTGTACTTCCCTGTCAAGACGCTTGCCTTTTCACATAGATGTTTTTCCTTCTCAGTAGCAAAAGTGGCACAAGATGCAAGTAAGACAGTCAGGTTGAAGCATTATCTAAAGAGGGAAAATGCTCTTTAACCACTATTTGTGGAGAGTGTTTTGCTGTAGGTTGAGAGACTGAAACTAGCACAAAGTCACCATTTATTGTGGCACTCTTGGAGCATCTGTTTATAACAATCTCTACTAAGATTTGAGCTCCACTTGGTATGCAACCACTCTCAACTGGTAAGATAGCTGTGCTTTAAGAGAAAGAACCTGAAGGGGGTTTCTACCAGTAATTTATTGATATTACAATGTTCATCTGGCAAACCATTACACCTCCTCTTTTATATCTTTGCTGTGAAAATATTAAAGATGTAAAAACAAGAGTTACAAGTACAAAAATACTGTACCCAAGGATATAAGTTCACAAAATATCTGCTAGCATAAAGCATAATAAGTGAAGAGTATGTGCAATACTTGAGTATAAAGGATAAATCAGTTCTTGCATAAAGCAGATGAGTTATATATTGAAAAGGAAAAATACAGACAGAAAGACCAGGAACAGGTTAGCCATTGCAGAAAGAGCTATACTATCACACATGCTACTGAACAGTGATATTCAAACACCAAAGCAAAAAGTGGGAGGAACGAGAAAACACTGAAGACATACTCCTCAGAATGCTTAATCAGATAGCTATTCCTAATACTTTATTTGTATATGTATAACCTAAATGAAATAAACTTCCATGCCTTAACCATTTAGTGCTTACTGACACCAAATAATCTGAGATACCACAAGCACCCAACAAGTTTTGCAAAAAGATAAAACCTATTGAAATCCTCAAAATAAATAAGAAGTGTGTTCCATCCTCTATCATCCACAATGGCAGGGAAAATCTTGTTACAGGCAAAGATAATCTTCTACTGTCCTAAGTGAGTTTCACTAAAATTCTTATATGTAATCGCTTTAGTACAAGGAGATGAATGAATGAAGTAGGTTGATTGAGTATATTTTTTCAAATTATGTAATTAGTTAGTCTTGGAAAATAAATCAGAAGAGTCGTCTAGAGGTTTCAGTGAGTAGTGAACAGAGATGCTTACAAAGAGATGAACATATAGTTGCTGGAGACCTTTTGGATCTGTAGGCAAATGCATAGGGTTACTGGCTAACGACTACCTTCACTTTAACAAGGAGCGCAGTGTTTGGAATGGTGCTCTCCTTCCCATTCTTCCTTCCTTTCACATAACCAAGCTTGCTCTCACTCATTGCTGAGGAGTAAAATTTGGAGTACATAATCAGATTTATCCCCCAAACCACAGGAATAATCTAGAACTAATCATTGGAAAGCAGAAATGTTTACTCCCATCCCTTTTAAGACTCTTCTGAAGATGAATTATTTTTTAAGCAAAATGGAGAGCCCATTAATATTGCCATTTACGCAAGAGGCCTTTCTGAGGACACTTCTAGTAAAAGGCAGAGATCATTATCTGTTTCTAAGAAAAGTATATCTTTATAACTCTAGTTCTGTTAATCTGACTCTAAAAACATGTTCTTGGTGGAGAGGACCAAAAAATATCTCCTTTTCATCTGACATTAAGCTGTCGCCCTTTCTATAATGCTGTGCCTTTTACCTCTTCTGTTTGCATCTGATAATTAGAATTCATGATGGAGGGAACTTTTGGTTTTATGAGAACCTCAAGAACTTCCCTCTGACAATGATAAGAGATGTATATATTGGGTTTTCTGTTATTCTTGATTGGGTTTAAAACCTCTTTTTTCCTCATTTTTTCACATTGAGCATGCCTCTCTTAAGTGCTGTTGACATTTTGGCATTTCAGTTTCAACCTGCCTTATATAAGATTCCTGGGACAAAATAGATTATGTAATTATTTTTGACTGGTTTGCTTCATTGCTGGGATTTTCATCTCCTCAGAACAATTTAAAAATTCCAATGCCTTCCACATCACCCACTCCAATACTGAAATAAATTTTGAAGTTATATTTTGGTTAATAAAAAACATGGTTATTCAAAACTTTGTTTATGGTAGTATTTATAAAGATTTGTTTCTTCTTAAACCTATTACAGTTTGTTGAAATGATTTTTATTTGAGGCCTTGAAATGCATGAGTCGCTAGAGCCTTGTGTGGTATAGACAAGGAAAGTGGTGGTAGCTATGGCCGTGCAACTATGGAACTAGCACAGGTTCTCAGCAGTTGACTTTCTTACTCTTCATTTGTTTGCCAAGCTGTTTAGATCACAGCAGTGATTCTTCATAATTTAATTTTCAGTTAATACAAGTGACTTACCCAGTAATTACATAGCTACATATTAGTGTTCCCCGTACAGCATTGTAAATTAGATTTTGCGGATAGCGCTTTGTTTTCTTAGGGTAGGTGCACAGTACCACCCCCTAACGTTATTTCATAGCCTTTCAGAAGTCTTTCAGGTTGAGTCTGGGTTTTTTTTTTTTATTATCTTGATTCAGATTCATCAACAAGCTGGCTACTTGCAAGTCATCTGTAACAGTTTTGTCTTAAAAGTAATTCTCGAATGTTACGCCATTCCTTTAGGCCAAAACTTATGCATTTACACCAATAGGCCAAAAACTTTTGCTTGACTTCCAGGAGCACCCGACATCTCACAATTTCCTAACTCGCCTGGCGCCCAGCTCCTCTGGGGCCAGCTTATGCTCTGGGTGTATGCCAGGTCCTGAACTCCTAGCTTGCCTGGCGCCCAGCTCCTCTGGCTCCAGCTCATGCTCTGGGTGTCTGCCAGCTCCCGAACTCCTAGCTTGCCTGGCACCCAGCTCCTCTGTCACCAGCTCATTCTCTGGGTGTCTGCCAGCTCCCGAACTCCTAGCTTGCCTGGCGCCCATATCCTCTGGCACCAGCCACAACCTAGTGGGGTTTTTTTTATTACCTTGATTCAGATCCATCAACAAGCCGGCTACTTGCAAGTTATCTGCAACAGTTTTGTCTTAAAAGTAATTCTCGAATGTTACACCATTCCTTTAGGTCAAAACTTTTGCATTTATGATCAGCTTATTGGGTTTAGGCTACACAGAAGTTACCGGTAAATAATTGCCTTAAAAGTAGTTCTTGAATGTTACGCCAATAGGCCAAAACTTTTGTTTGACTTCCAGGAGCACCCGACAATTCATGATTTCCTAACTCGCCTGGTGCCCAGCTCCTCTGGGGCCAGCTTACGCTCGGGTTGTCCGCCAGCTCCTGAACTAGCTTACCTGGTGCCCAGCTCCTCTGGCTCCAGCTCATGCTCTGGGTGTCTTCCAGCTCCCGAACTCCTAGCTTGCCTGGCGCCCAGCTCCTCTGTCGCCAGCTCATGCTCTGGGTGTCTGCCAGCTCCCAAACTCCTACCTTGCCTGGCGCCCATCTCCTCTGGTGCCAGCCACAGCCTAGTGCCAACTTGTGCTCTGAGTGTCCGCCAGCTCCCAAGCTTCTAGCTCCTCTGGTGCCAGGATGGAGTTCATGTTCCGAGTGTCGGCCAGCTTCCAAACTCCTAGCTTGCCTGGAACCTAGCTCCTTTGGTGCCAGCCACAGCCTGGCACCAACTCATGCTCTCAGTTTATGCCAGCTCCTGAGCCCCTAACTCACTTTTTTTCTACTTTGAAGCGAAACTAAGGACATTAGAACAGCATTTACCTCCTTAGTTTTCAGATGCTATTTGTTCTTTACATTCTTTCTACTATCAGCCTACTGGAAGTGTAAGTAATCTTTGCTTCTCACTATTTTTGTGAAAGTTTAAACAGTTTCAAAATTTTCCAATACCTCAAGACCATTTTTAGTGGATATTCTCCTACTGTCTCTTCACCTTTTCAGTAAGGTGCTGAGTTTGGAGAGCCAGGGGGTACATGTCTAGAGCACCCACCACTCAAAGTGGATGGGTTGTGGTTGTATTTCAGTGTAGGTTTAGTGTTGTCTAGTTGTTTTCATTTTGCTGCTGTAGGGCAAGGGCGGGCACCTGTCATGTTTAGCTAGCCATTGGAGCACTTCCCTTGGTGCAAAGTTCCCCCTAAGTAGGGGGTGACCCTTGACTATACCACCACGCCACTACAAGTTAAGATGAGCACCAACCAGAGGCACCATCCACCTGTAGTAGCTCTTTTAACTGATAGGAAACAACAAGTATTGTTTTCAATGCTAGCATCTTTTCAATTTCAAATTCATTACATGACTTCATGTTTTAAAGTAGAATATGTCCATGATCCCACCTCCTATCAATTTGGAATCAATCATGTAATTACTGGGTAAGAAACTTTTTATATAAAAATTACATTTTTATAAAAAAAAAATAAAGCTTTTTATATAGTACTTACCCAGTAATTACATGATTGGAGCCCTCCCTCCTCCCCTTTGATGGACATTAGGCATAAAACAGAATGAGGTGGTTAGCTAAGTCGTTCCTAATAGTATTGCCATTAGGAGCTGGTACTATGCACCTACACTGAACAAGCAAAGTGCTACTGGGTAAGCATATATAAAACCATTTTATTATATAAAAGTCATATTTTTAAGGAAAAAATATTATTCATCCATACATGTAATTCCTTTTTTATTTTGTTGTATGTGTTAATATTAAGAGGAAAATTTAGTGAAAATAGTTCATTATATAACAAAGTACTTTGCTAGATTCAGGGTTTGCTACATTTTTTCTGAACAGTAGTTGGGGGAAATTTTGAATTACATTTTTCCTTCCTTTGGATAGGTTAAGATGCTTTCTACCTTAGCCAGTAGCTTTAAATTCCAGTGTCTTAAGTAAATTTTTTAGCAGGTCATTAAGCCTTGGCTAGTTAGATAGGTAACATCCTCTTAGGTAGTTGACTTTTTTTTTTATTAACTTATTTGTTCCCAATTATGTACTGTTGTATAGTGATTCAGTTGAGTGCTTTGTAATCATTAGAAAAATATGATATTGAATATCCATTGACTTCACACATTGTAGAATGGTCAAGCAGTTTGTTTTTCTGTGGTTCCCAGCTCACATGAGTAGGAGGAGCACTAAAAAGGCAGACAAGAATTTTGAAGTGTATTTCTGTGGTCTGTTAAATTGCATCACAATTGTTTTAATCAGATGTAAATTACCTGGACTTGTTATTAGTTGTAACATTAAGGTGACTTGCCACCTATAGGTGATTGAGACATCTTAATGGTTACTTTTAACTCACTCACTTGTTCAGTAACTTGAATGGCCGTGTCATAATACTGATATTCAATTGGGATTCCTTATGTATTTCATTTGTATGAATCAAGGTGTATGTGTGAAATGAGGGTCAATTATTCAAACACTATAATTTGATAAGATCTTTAAATCTGATAATTTATTAAAATTTTTGGTGTGTGGAAACCTTTATATATTATTTGCCTTCTTTAAACTAAGATACTTTTCAGGTCTTATTATTTTACTGAGGGAGAACTCAGAGAGCTCTTTGAAAGTGCAGGATTTGAAGTGGCAAGTAATTCCTATGTGACGCGTCAGACTGTCAACAAAAAGGAAGGAATCGATGCACAAAGAATATTTATCCAAGCCAAGTTTGTCAAACCCAGTTGATGTAAGATGAATCCATAGAAATTCATTTTTCCTTAGGGACAAATATACTGAAAACAAATGTAAGCTCAAAATATTTAGGTTTTTACTTTTATTCCCAATCTTTGGTGTTGTCAAGCATTAAACAATATTATTTGTTTCTTTTTCATGTGATGGTGTTGCTAGGCAAAACTGTCAGTAACTTAAACTTTGCCACCAGGATTGTACTTGTGAACAATCCTTGGCCCTAGTAAAAATGGCTTTGGCACAGAAGAATTTTTGACAGAACATATGTAGAGTCTCTTGAAATTATCCTACTGCAAGTCACATCTGATTTTTTGTCCTGATCATAGATAGTAAATATCATTGTAAAAATGATAACTGTATTATTCATTAGTATTTTATAGAATATTATTATTGTGATAAGTTTTAAAGTGGTCATGGTTAATTGAATCTAGTTAATGCTAATAATGGGTGAATTCTTAGTCAATATAGATTTAATGTATAAACATACTTTTGAGGCAGGACGACTTACAGGCTTTTAGGCATTCCTTGCATCTGATGAAAATTGTACAAACCTTCACACATTAAAAGGTCAATATTCTTCCATTTTTGTAGTAGTTATGCATCCTACTGTTTTATTTTAATTCTCTAAAGAAAGATACAGTAACACCCCAATTTATCAGAATTCTGTGTTTATCAGCCACATTATTATGAGAGTTTTGGCTTGGTAACGTTTTTAGATGTGATGCATTTTCAAATGATTTCTCAAGAGAAAATTTTAAGAGTAAAATAGTTTAATTTAGGCTATGAGTTATGTGGAATAACTGTTAACGTTGGGATTCCTTGGAAATATTCAAGTGTATTTCATGTTTTAGGGTTCTTGTTACTCAAGTGGATTTTGTTACTTATCAGATAACCAGATCTCCAAAATATAAGTTAGGTGTTACTGTACCATGTTTTAAGAAACTTGTAATTGTGTATTGTGAAAAAACTAAACAGATTGTGAGGGCTAACATGGTTTCAGACCAAGATAGACTCAAAGATGCAGCTAATGGCATCGGGGAAATAGTTGGAATAACACTTCAGGACGTTTCTAATTTTATGGTGCTGTATAAAAAACAAAGGGTATAATATGTAGGTAATTTAACAAGTAGAGAATACACTAGTATGTAACAAGGGCCACATTGTTGATTGGTCATAAATATTTTTCAAAGAAATGTTTTGTAAATGCAAGGCTTTGCTTTTTACACCCATGCCTTTGAGATGTCAAGGGCTTTAAATGAATCTGAAATCCTGCACAGAAAATGACACCGTTGAGAAAGGAAAGAATGCTGCTAGCAGATCTTGCCTTCTGGAAATCATGTTGATGACTTGATTTAAGGTGTATAAAAAGGGAGTTTAATAGCAATTTATATACTTTACCATTAGAGAATAGCAATGTTGTTGGAAGTATTAGATTGATCACCCTTCTAAGAGATTGGTTGTATCAAAACATTTTTACAAGAGGAAGTGTTAGGCTAAAGAGATGGCAAAGCACTTGAGCTAGTTTGCTTTCAAACTCTTTCGGGATTCAAGGGCCAATGACAGAGAATATTGAGGAAGACAGGATTAGGCAGAAGTAGAAAAGGATAAGGAGCATTGTATTCACTGGAAAGATTCTGATCTTTTTCACTCTAACAGGAGCTTTGAGTGGATTGTGGAATGATAGGTATTTCCAGGCGATACAATCTTGACTGGGGATAGTGAAGAGAAACTACAAAGATAAGAAAGAGTTGAAAGTACATATGGTCAGTTTTAAGGTTATGGGGTTAATGGGAAACAAAAGGGTGGAATAACAAACATCTACGTATAAGGATATGAGAAGGATCGAAATGGTTGATCAGTGCGGGTTTTGCGAGTAAATGTGGAGGGTGATAGAATGAAAGAAGGTGCGAGTCACGGGGTGGGTGAGGCAAGGAATTTAAATGGGTTTAATAGAAGCCAAAGTAAAAATATATGGAAATGAAATCTGTATTTTAAAATGTGAATAAGTGAGAAAATGTACATGAAATTGTTGAGCTGGAGTGTCTGCGTAAGGCATGTGGAATAAAAGGAACTGAAAGGGAGAAAGCATAATTAAGGTAACTTTGGTATGTGAAAAGAATTAGGATCAGTAGCCTAGTGAAAAGTACATAATTTGGAAATAATGAGGTAATAGACAACAAACATATTGAACTGGGCCAATTGGTGGATTTAAAGAGGGATTGGAATGGCAGGACCCAATATCCAGTAAATAAGAGTCCTTTGGAAAACAGAATAGTACAGTGTAATGTGTATATATTTAGTTGATGAACTTTCTGCGCATTTCCTATGCTGTAACATTCTCTGCAAAGGGGCTTCATCTATGACTCCACAGATGCTTAAAAGACGAATGGGGAATTGACTGTTGCCTCAATTTTCCTCTGGAGCAAACTCCTTGTTCGCTCTCTCTCTCTCTCTCTCTCTCTCTCTCTCTCTCTCTCTCTCTCTCTCTCTCTCTCTCTCTCTCTCTCTCTCTCTCTCTCTCTCTCTGTGCTTGTGTTTGATTACAATTTATTGTAACTTGCTACATTAACATGGCCGAGACTAGATCATTTAATTAACTAAAATTGCTGATAAATACGTCTGTCACTTGGAAGAGCAAATCTAGTAGTAATAATTGTAAATTCTCTGCTTTTTTGCATTATTCAAGAATTCTGCATAACTTCCTCTCCAGTCTTGTGCATAATAATGTTGTTTAAGATTAAGCTGACCTTAACCTTATGCCAGCACGGGCTCTTGCTCACAGAGCAGCATAAGGACATAATTATTTATTCATCCTCTGAAAGATCACTGGACTTCTTATATATATTTTACAAACATTTTTTTTTTTTTTTTTTTTTTTGTAAAGACAGATGGATGTGTCGATCAGTGTTGGCCTGCTGTATAAAACGCTTGATAAAGGTATATATGCAAAACTTTTAAAATTACCCTATCATCATGTGTGTAACTGTAGTTACAAAGGAAAAGATACTGCATAAATAGAGTAGGAATTTGGAATTGTAATGACCGTTGTGTGAAAACATAATTGAACAAGATAAACGAGAGCTTTTCAAAAGAGTTAAGTAATGTACAAATTACTTTTGACGCATCACTGAGAATTAGTAAGATCTGTTGAACTATTGGAAATCCTTGCGCAAAATATAAACACTATCAAGAGTCTAAGACTAACTTAATTTCTGCTTCCGCCTTGCTCCAAGGATCCTGAGATCTGACGTATACAGTTGGTTACGAAAAGCCTTCCCAAAACGATTGTGATTCATGTAACTGTCTGTTTGTTGGGATTAAGCCGTCCTAATGCCAGCATAGGCTTTTCGTTTAAATAGTAAACATGGAAAGATGTGTATATTGAAGTTCAAGACTTTCTCTGCTCTACCTACCAAGAGAGAAGAAGCACGTACATTTTGTGAGACAATCCAAGAAACTCATTCCTCGATTTACTTGGAGAGCCAATATATATATATATCTATATATATATATATATATAGATATATATATATATGTATATATATGTATATATTATATATCTATATATATATATATATATATGTATAATATATATATAATAATAATATTCTCGAATACAATATAATTCTACAAAATATTACAGTGGCTGAGGTAATTGAAAACGACTCTTCTTGAGGTACGGCACTTTCACCCAGCAAGACATTGCGAGAGTATTTATGGATCTTGTTTTACAGCTGAGAAGTTATCGATGACTTATTTTGGATAGGACTGATATCTGAAAGTCACTTAGAGCAAAAATAATCAGTTATCCAGCAGTCCTTAAAATACTGATCTACAGTGCGTAATAAGAGAGGGAGATTGCATACTCTTTTCAGGGAAGTTCACCATCATCTTTTTGTGGCATAAACTTTCTATACTTAAATGAAAATAATAAATGCCATCTGTCCTACTGTAAATTTTCTATTCATAGCGTAGTCAAGACAAAGACATTTTTAACCACACCTATTTTTTTTTTACCCACTTTGACAGAAATTCAGGAAACGTCGAACCTATTTTGCAAATGTTGTATATGATCGAAAAGTACCTTGGATTGGTTGGTGTTATGTCAGCATGGGCCCTTGCCCGAAGGCACTCCATTACCGTGGTAAGTGTGAAAGGGATTAAGAAGCTTGGTGCTAGCCTGCTGACTATCCAACCAACAAATGTGATGAAGGGAAAATATATATATATATATATATATATATATATATATATATATATATATATATATATATGTGTGTGTGTAATACAATCAATTATCAGCTTAATAAACTCCAATGCTTACGGAAGTCATATTCTCTCTCACATTATATATATATATATATATTATATATATTATATATAGTATACTATATATATTATATCATAATATATTATTATATATATATACATATATATTATAATAATATAATATATATATTTTAATTGGTTAATGGTGGGTTTTGTGTGAGGGTGATTGTATTATATATAGGAGCGACTAGCGGATATGTACTACCCTACCTATATATATATATATATATATATATATATATATATATATATAATATATATATATATATATGTGTGTGTGTGTGTGTGTGTGTGTGTGTGTGTGTGTGTGAGAGAGAGAGAGAGAGAGATTTAATATGAATTCCGTAAGCATTGGAATTTATCAAGCTGATAACTGATTATATTAATTCAAATATATATTTCCCTTTTCATCTCAAACTTCACTTGGAGAAATTAACGATTCTAACAATGATGAGCGCGCTGAAAACAGTACTATTTATGCCGCATACCCTGTATTTTTTTTTTTTTTTTTTAGGATTGCTCTTTTCTAATATGCGCATATATCTTTCGCATGCAACATAAAAGAGAGCGAATATCATGAAAATATTCATTACGCTATTCAGGAAAATCGCCATTCTTTTTGTTACTGTTCTAGCTTTAACGACGCCAAAAAGTGCTGCCTATTCAGGTAAGAAAAACTGGCAACGCGCTGCCGAGTATGGAGCGCTGCCTAACCCATGATTTTATCCTGGGGTTGTTCTTTTCTTATATATGCATTTATCTTACACATGCAACGTGGAAGAGAGAAAATATCATGGAAACAGTTATTACGCTATTTACAAAAACTGTCATCATTTAATGACTTCTAAGACACCAAAAAGAGCGGCCTATTCAGGTGAGGAAAATGGCAGCTCGCTGTAAACCGTATGGAGCGCGCGCGTACCTCGTATTTTTATCCTGGGATTGCTCTTTTCGAATATCATGAATGCCCTTATTACGCTATCCACGAAAATTGTCATCATTTTATAAGTGGTACGACGCCAAAAAGTGCGGCCTATTCAGGTGAGAAAAACAGTTACTGGCAACGCTGATTTTATCGCGAGACGCTGATCGTGGGCTCACTGGCTCACTTGTAGTAGTTGTTCTGTGTTCAGTGTGTGTCCGACCATAACGGAAGAAGGAATTATGCGAGCTCTCGCGTCTCTCATGGCTCCTTGTTAGTTGTGTGTGTCCAAATTTACCTTCGCACAAAATGAAAATTCTCAATATAGTGTTGATGACGCTATGTTTAGCCGAGTCTTTGGGTTTGACAGTCCAAGAGGAAGACCCGTTCAGCGAAGTTTTCCTGATTGGAGGAGGAGGTAAGTAGAATTAACGTTAGCGCGTGTGAGTGTGTGTGCGTATGTGTGTTTGTGCGTGTGTGCGAGTTGTTTTGCTCTCAAGATTTGGCTTAAGATGAAGGTGATGCTGACGACGACAATGCGCAGTCAGCATCACTTTTTATTCTTTAAGATGAATGAGGGAGAAAGGCATCGTTGTAGAGATACGTTGGTACGAATTGTGTCTCCTTTAGATACCTATGCCTCGGCGTGAGGGACTGAGGGCTGCAACCAAAAATCTTGCCCTTTTTGGGGTATGAGTTCTCCATGCATCATTTCTTTTTGACAGTACAGGCTTAGGGTCACCGCTATTCCTTTGGTAATTACACCCAACTTTAAGTGAAAACAACTTTATTCTTTCTACAAGTGTGGTTCCTCGTAATATCCTATAGCTATACCTAGTAAATAATCTAAACATTATCTAGTCCTAGTACCTATAATGGAAGAGTTTATTTTGAATAGGTCAATGATTTTCTCACAAAGTTTACATAAATATTATGTACGTAATGTAACACAAGATACAAGGCAAATACTACAGTCATGTGTCATCCGTCCTTTGTTCAGATTTACGAAAGATGCTGAGTACCTTGTGTAGCCGATGTCTCCCTCCGGAGGTTAGCGTCTTTACCTGAGTTCGGTATAACCTCCGCTATTATTAGATGCATGGAAGTCTGACGGTTGTCATGGCATCGCATGAGCTGATAGCTGTTAGGATTGGTTGGCTTCATTCTGTCAAAAGATTTGGTTAAAGTTTATCATAACTATTAGTTTCAGACTTTCAATGTAGTACTGGGTAGTTGATTTTCCTTTTTGGAGTGACTTTTTTGTCATCAGCCGTAATTACGTAGAAGCAAATTGCACGCAAGGTCGGCAGCCATTTAGACATAGGCCTATTCAACAGCGAACATTGAAAATACATAGACAAATTTGTGTACGCACACACACACACATACATACACACACACACACACACACACACACATACTATAATATATATATATATATATATATATATATATATATATATATATATATATATATATAATACGTTCTCTGTAGATGAGACTGTAGAAGTCTAGCGGATGCCGACTTTGGGTGTAATTCGCTTGTAGAAGGGTAATGACAGCTTTATGTATGTTCATAGCTATATAGATATATATGTATGTAATAATGTCAATACTGATGTGAATTGGGCTGTATGAGAATAAGAATTTAGCCTAAAATTTCATCTGGCCAAGCCTTTAGTCTATATATATATATATATATATATATATATATATATCTATATATATATATATATATTTATATTATATATATATATATATATATATATATATATATATATATATATATATATATATATATATATATATATATAGAGAGAGAGAGAGAGAAGAGAGAGACGAGAGAGAGAGAGAGAGAGAGAGAGAGAGAGAGAGTACTATATTAAAGGGAGAAGAATGATGGAAGTATGACATAATTTCAGTCTTGCGAAGTAATATTTTAGCTTATATTAGAACAAACTATCAAATAATGAAAATTTAATTAACAATTCAAAAGCACAGATTTCACAGCTTTTTATGTAGACATTTAAGCTCAGCATTACATAACAAAAGAAATTATACAAAAATGTGATTCAGATAGATAAAAAAGATAACGTCATACAATAATGGCTCTTGAAACTGAACATGTGGTCTATACGCTCACAAACATTGGAAAACACAAACATGAATAAAATTAAAAACAAATAAAAATGCATAAGTAATATATACAATAAATACATAAGCAAGGCAAGGTGTACCCCTAAAGCAAGGGCTCTAATCAAAGACTGGAAGGCTATGGCACATCCCTTGGTTTGAGAATATTAGTTAGCATTTGGTTATCATAGGCAAAAGTCAGTGATATATATATTAGTCCCAAATGAATAAGACTGTAGTACTTGTTCCATTAGTTGTGAAAAGTTATTCACAACCAAAGGAACCAATACTCTAATCGTATTCATCTTGTAACCAATCTATATGTCATTAACTTTTGCTGGATGATAGCCAAATAACTAATATTCTCAAGCCATGGGCTGTGCCATAGTCTTCCATTCTTTGATTTGAGGTCTTGCTTGAGGGGTACACTTTGCCTTGCTTAATTATTTATTGCAAGCATTACTTATGTATTTTATTTGTTTTAGATTTCATTCATGCTTGTGTATTCCATCCAATGTTAGTGAGCATGTAGACCACAAGTTCAGTTTCAAGACCTATTGTTGTATGAGGTAATCTTAACCTATCTGAATCACATTTTTGTTATGTAATTCTGAGGTTAAAATTCAAAATATGAAGTGAAAACTGTGCTTATAAAATGCTCATTAAGCTGTGTACAACTCACTCTAAAGGAAAGCAACATAAGGTCTTCAATTTGAATTGTGCACTTTTGGAAGATTATTTCTGTATTTACTGTATAAATTGCAGCCATGCATAGGATATACCTGTGGATGTTTACAGGTGAACAGGGAAAATTTGACTGTTAAAGAAATACTTAGCAGATATTTCTGTGTTTGCACTTAAAGTCAGTTCCAATAGATACATTTACTACTTGGCTGATGGAGCAAAATTTAATGTACTTTATATAATCCTGAGCTCCAAGTCATTTCATTAATATTATCTCTGAAGATGTAATACCAAGTACAAACTGACTTTGTTCAGGTATTACAGATTAGCATGACAAGTCTGCCCCAAAATGTTATCAGTTCTGTTATTGTTTCTGTTAATTAAGAAGTCCTACACATCAGATAATTTTGTCTATATCTAATGTAATTCAGATGGTTGCCATAGTTTCAAGGGCCTAGTGACATCTTGTACTACCCTAATATCCCGTGCATTGATGCTTTGTTTCTGCTTTGTTTTTATTTTTATATTATATATATATATTATATATAATATATATAAAAATATATATATATATCTATATATATATATATATATATATATATATATATATATATATATATATATATATATATCTATATAATGTGTGTGTGTTTGTAGCCTATTTCATTACTGGTTTGTTATTTTCTCTTTCCATTTGCTCTCTTTTACTACTTAGCCAATACAGTTTTGTGAGAGCTTGCATTAGCTCATTTTAAATAAAACAGATAATAGTTAATAGAAATAATAGTGGTAAATGCTGCCCTACGTTATGAGCTGGTTATGGGAAACTATTAACCAACACTAGATCAGGACAGCTGCCTCATAAGTCTTTAAAGGCTAAGTGGTCCAGTTGGCATTTCTCTTTGTGACATTTGCTTCCTTAAGCCACTTTTCATCATATTTGCATTCAGTTTAAAGAGTATAAAAATGAGTGTAGACAACCTAGACACTTTGGATGATGGTTGAGGTATAGTTTTATCCTGTTATATAGTAAAAGTATGTACTAAACTGTTCCATATGTTTTGGAAAATGTCTTTAAATCAGCATATATATTATTTTACTTTTATAAATCATATGGTTCTAATATAATTGGAGATATTATGATATTTCCTTAAGAGCTGTGTAATTTTGATTTCAACTATAACAGCCTAACCTTCATTAGTCAAATCCTCCATAAGGATATACTGAAATGTTGTTCCTCAAGCCCTTGATTCAGTACAGTTTGATACCTTAAATTTAGGTACAGTAGTACTTGTTTCCTGGCAACTGATATGTCTACAGGAAATATTCAAGTACTTTTTTCATCCTTTTATGTCTAATTAGTTATTAGTCTATACAGTCAAGACAACCATGATAATGGATGCGAGTCCACACTCGTCAAAACTAATTCAATTTGAACATTGCCATTGACTTTAGTAATGACAAGGTCATATGCATACTTCACAACTTACGAGTGGGTGTTAGAAGTGGTGTATGTATTTGATGCCACTTGTGATTTTGGATGTTATGAACTTTTACATCAGTTTTTTTTATTTTTTTAAACGAATGGCTGGGGAAAGCTTTTGCCAGCGTGTTTTTAGTTAGCTTAACCTGTCTTGTCTAGTATATTTCACAGAGCAAGTTACTTAACCAGCAATGTAACTGTTGACACTTAGAAATGAAATAATATTACAGCATGCATGCGATGCAGCAAGTCACGTATCATGGAAAGAGATTGGGAATGAATCAGTAAGTTGTAAGATGAACTGTAGTAAAATCATGACATGGGATGCAGCAAGTAATGACAATATCATTGGGAGCTCTGTTGGGGGCTGTTGTTAGGCAAGGACCTAATACGTAGAACAATGCTAGTATGTGACACAGACTTAAACCACTGCCTGATAAGATGGTGAAACTGGTTACCGTATAACTCTCCTTTTAACTCTCTTTTTCTTGTACTTCTTCACATGACAAATGAACTTCAGAAATAAAGGCTACAATTACTTGAGAGGAATAAGTATCCTTATCAAAAAATGCATTATTCTGTAGGTCCTTGAGACTACAGAGGAATGGCCAGACTTCTGGTGTGGAAATATTTAATCATTGCATACCTAGTCTATATCGTTTCATCTCTTGTATTAATTTATAATTTATGCTTGGTTGATTTGTTCTTTTAAAGTGTGATTGCCAATATCAAACTGTGGGTAATCCTATACCTACAGCTGTGCAAGTTCCCATAGATCTGTTAAAAATCAGGGAACTTCATGCCTTGCATAAATTCACCTTGTATATATATTTACACTGCATAGTATTTTAGTGTATTACATTATGCTGCATTTTATTTTTCATTATGAAGCACTCAGGTGTATGTGGTACCACAGACCCAAACCTTTAATGGCTCGCACCAGTGGCTGTGGCTAGGACTCTGGAAGAGCCACCAAAATGGAAGGAAGGGAAAGTAAAAAAACTCTAGGTAAGAACAGTAACTGTGGACTGAAAGGAACACTTTAAAAGGGGATGAACACCAGCAAATAGAAAACTGCCAAGAAAAAGACAAACAAGCTAGGTCCTGATAAATTCCCATTTATATTTGCTTTTTCATAAATATGAACATTACTTTTCTGGCATTGCCCTGCCATCAGCTTGGAATGACACACATTCATGATCTACAGATAGTCAGAAAGTGAGTTGTTAGGTATTTAGATAACCATATGTGTAAATACATACTGCTTCACTTGTTTTCAAGAGATATTTAATATTTTGCTTCACTGCCCTTAGGGTTTAAAGCCTTTAATTAAAGTGAGAGGCTATATCAAGGAAACAATTTGTTTTTATTTTGTTTCTCTGATTTGATTCATCATCTTGTGTGGATTCAAACTCCAATGGTCCAAATTTTATAGCTGCCACTGTAGAATCAAGAACTGAGTCCAGGGACCACACATTAGTTATGGCATAAGAGATTCTGTCTGATCTTACATTTCTGTGACAAGCACGTTGTCAAATGGATGCACATACTCAGGAGGCACACATCTAGCAAAGCTCATCACTTAGATGTGAAGAGACAGGAGTTGGTTAAGAAGTTAGTGATACAAGTGTTACAAGTGCTTTATTTTAGAAATAGTTTATACTAGTGGGTATAGGAAAGAGAGAGGACAGAGGTCATATCAAGTAGTATTTCCTGTAGAGGACAGATCAAGGGAATGGATCATTTCACTTTAATCCAAAGGGATTATTCCGATCAAGGAGATTGATTCTTTCACTTTTCTCCAAAGGGGTTATTCTGGCTTACAGCTCCTCAGCAGAATGCTATATTGGGTGCCTTCTCCCTTTGAACTTAGAGCTTCACCTCTTTAAGCTTACTCTTTGGTTGGAATATGTTCTCTTTTTAAGATTTCATTCTACAACTCCTCAGTTCAGTCTTTCAAGTTGGAGCCTTGCTTTTTTCACTTTCTTCGTGCAGTGCAGTCTTGCCTTTCCGATATTGCATGGGTTTTGCTGACACATCCTCCTTTTGCCTCTAGTTTATGGAGAACTGTTATTTGAACTTGGGTCTTTTATTCCAAGGCATAATTTTGCCGGGTCTTAGTAAGCTGAGCTAGAATTGTGTTCCCATTCATAAGTGGAAGAAAGGAAACAGTTGATGTGAGGCATTTAGTGATATGGAAACTGAACATGCATCAGTTACTTACGAGTGGTATGGGAACTGAACATTATATGCTAGTTGCAGTACTTTGATTTAAACTGGTGTTATTTTTCATTATGTGTATAGCAAGGGAAACTTAAAATTGGTTCAACATGAATTTATTCAAAGAGTTCATCATAATCTTGATTTAAACCGGTGTTATTTATCATTATATGTATAACAAAGGAAACTTAAAATTGGTTCAGCATGAATTTATTCAGAGTTCATCATTATCTCCAGTTGCCCAAAAAAGCATGAAAATTTCATTGTTGTCCATGCCAGTTCTTTGAGAATGCTTCATTTTTGCTGTTACAATTTTGGCTTATTTTCCTGTGTGCTGTCTGTCCTTGTTGATGTGTAAACCACACGTTTTTTTGTAAAATTGCAGTTTTCCTTTATTACTGATGCATCACTTTTTGATGACTCCCATAGACCACTCGCACTATGCTTAAATCAGTATCATTACCACCATCTTTATCAGTAATTCCGCTTTCCTTCCACTTTCCTAAGCCACTGTCCTTAGGAAAGTGAAGTCCTAGACATAGGAATAGTACAGTTCCGTAGCTAGTCACTGGATCTCCCCTACCAAATACAGTATTGTTGTCTTTACAAAATGTCTGAACTAGCCATGTAGTAATAGAATTGAATATACAGTACCCTCAGTAATTTTCCCTTAAAGATTTACATAGCGCCCTCTATTCTGAATAAATGTTTATGAATGCTCATATAGGGAAAAAATTCAAAATCTGTGATTATAATAAAATAGTAGTATACAGTAACACATTCCTAAAAGAACGTTGGCTCTCTGTTAAAAAATTAAAGGATGCTCTTGCTCGTCATGATTATGTATCCTTTCTTTTTGAGCTCTTCTATATCTTGCATCCTTCAAAATTCCCCTCAGATTATCAGCAACTTTCTGTCTGATTCTCTGACCTCTCCTCAATCAATATGACATCATACTTCACCTCTCCCCAACAAAGTCATTCTATTTAGCAACTCATATTGTACTTTGTACCTTTCTGTGAAAGCCTTTTTCTGCCCTATGCTTTGGTAAATCCTGCTATTTTTGTCATCTTGTCAAGAAAGCAGGTTCCCCAGTCATTCTAAGCCATACCTGTTGTTGGTGCATATGTATGCATGGTATTACTGTTTCTTTTAAAAGAAAAGGTATCACATTCTAAACGGATATAAAAAATTATGGGCTTGTCTCATAATGAATGAAAAAATTCAGGACTCTTGCCCACAAGTTCTTAGTAATGTATGTAAATTCACTTCATCTTCTGTTCTGAAATATTTTCAGGGTGCCTTTGTATGGGAAATGGTACTCATTTCAGAAATATGGGTTTTTAGTTACCAATCATCCTTTTAGTGATTAGTTCTACTAATCCTTGCATAGTACTCTGTTCTTCAGGAATTTCATACTTTCCCCAGTACATATTGTCTATTTTCAGTTTCTTTAGGTTGTTTCTTCGACCTTCACCTTCATCTGTTGCGTGCATTTTTTAAGGAGTTGCTCTTTCTTTGTCTGTGAACCGAGATTTTTTTAATACTCCCAACTTTTGGAATTTATATGCATTGAAGTTCCTAACTTTTACCATCTTTTGATATTGAAGACTTACTTCCTTCGGCATGAAATCCCACTTTTGTTCTTTTCCTTTATCTCTCCGTATCCATCAGATTTTTGCGGGATAAAGGACACTTGATTGACTGTTCTGTAAATTGTGCTGTTCACAATAGTCATCGTTGCATTGGTACCTAGGTGCCTTTTATGTGAGGCTCTTGGAGATATGTATAATTTGTGGTGTATACTTACTTTCGCTTTAATATCACAATGTCTCTCACCAGTCAGAATTATGGAGTCCAATGTCGTCCTTTTGATGATTCAGATTCTTGTCTTTATTCGGTTACTTTTTTTATGGTACACATCGTTTTGGTTACTACGTGGTTTGATTGAATGTAACGTGCGTAGTTTTTAAACTATCCTATGTAGGCTCCCTCAACCGTAAGTCGCCCTCCTGAGTTTCATACAAATAACCTTCCTTGCCTGGTCCATTGAGTAGGAGTACCTATAGTTCCCATTCTCAGATCACCGTAACCTGTATTAACTCGAAGATTAGTGAGTATAAGTTTTAGTCATTATTTTCTTTTCAGCCTGCATTAAGTGGAGACAGTTTGCCCACTGGTCGGTCTGCGCTCGATAAAAGAAAAATGATTCCTCGCTCTCTTAAAAGTGACTACCAAATCATTCGCCCCTTGTCTGCCACATTTTCGCCTGTAAATACTTAAACAGAAATTAATTTCTTTACGTCTACGAATCAACTGGAATCTTAATAAGCCTCAAAGCGTCTTACAGATTGCTATCTTTATAAATGCTTCATGTTGTCCGTCGGGTGTTTGAATGAGAGTTCCTCGTTGGACGAGTCGGGTACGTGCGCGACTATTCATCTCAGGGTCTGGGTTCGATTCCCCGCTTTGCCAACAAAGAATCAGAGAAATTTATTCTTGGCGATAGAAATTAATTTCTCGATGTGGTTCGGAGCCCACAATTAGCTGTAGGTCCCGTTACTAAGTAACCAATTGGTTCCTAGCCACGTAAAAATATCTAATCCCTCGGACCAACCCTAGGAGAGCTGTTCATCAGCTCAGTGGTCTAGTAAAACTAAGATAAACTTGACTTTTTCTTGCATGAGGGATAATGTTCAGGATTCTGAACCACGAAGGTAAGCCGATTGAAATGCTGCTTAAAATGAAACACAGCCTGGCTGGAATTAATGTCCTGCATTAAGTCGGTCGTTGTGTGCGATCAGCATTCCGGCAGTAACGAGCAGTTCTACTTTTAATGTTCGGCGTGTGCTTCTCCAGACATCAAAGGTGTGTGTGAGTTTTATGGTTCGGTTTGCTGGTTCTGCAGTGAAAGAAAGAAAGAAAGAAATAAAGAGAGGAGTGAGTTGAATTCCTTGCAGTGGTGTATATGGTGTCAATCATCCGGTAATCTTTCTAAAGCCTCTTCCTCATCAGTTCGAAACTTTAGTCCAGTCTCCTTCCTTTGTATACGTTCCTTTTTTTAGGATGCGGTTTATATGTGCATTTGTGTGCTGCCTCAGTAAAGGAAAATTATAGCGAGTTGATACTCGATTCCATTGTGTGCTGCTCACCGTCCGTTCAGTATGACGACGGTTATTTCTTCAAATTTGTGTGGAAATGACATCTGCCAAAACTCCCAAAGCCATCTCATTTTCTTATATTACACTAATAATAATTTCATGACATAAACGAGCTTACTCGAAAACTTGTCTTAATACCGTGTGACGATGTTTGGTTTTAATTCGTGTTGACACTGTCTCGAGGCGTCACATTATTGTTTTCTTTATATTAAGACGGAGAAGAAATTTTGCTATGAAGTCAGTTCATCCAAACGTGCAAGCTTTAGGAATATGTGGGAATGGCTAATGATCAATGGATGTCATGTGTTTAAGGAGTTTTTTTTTTATATAGTGAACTGGGCCATTTGTGCATGGGCAAGGATATACAACGACGGACTTTGTCTGTGTATTGGAATATATTAAATCTATGCTTGTTAACAATAAACCTTTCCCCAAGAAAGTTTGTCTTTGCGAAACTATCTTTGTGAGGAATTCAGAGTCATTGCCAACAATCCAAAGGCGTTCTCTGTTAGCTAGTAATTGTTGTCATTCAGTCAACAGAGTCCTGCTGTCACTTCGCATATAATGTTGGCACGTTTACAAGGTTAATGACCTTCGGTTGGCGTTTGCTTCTTCAGCAATGCCAGCCAATAATCCGGGTCATCATTAAACCACTAGAGATCACAGTCATGACTTAGCAATTAATAGATGCAATACCCCCTCCCTCTCATCCTCATAAACAGTTCATCTCCTCTTATGAGGTTTACAGGGCAGCTCTTTTCAGGTCTTAAACGTCCACACTTATCCTGTTGCTGATCACTAAATGATTTATAATACGTATAAGAATTTGCCATTATCTGTCAGATCTCAAGGACACGGTATTGAATGTTAATATATATAATACTTTCCATTTTGCGAATTGTTATGTCGGTAGCTAAGATTGATTCATCTTTCATTTATTATAATAAACGCTAGATTTTTTTCAAGTTTATGCTGTATATATTGGTAATACTATTCTGTTCATTCATTTTCAAAGGGTCGTTTATGAGCGAACTGGCGCCTGCATTAATGAAGGTTGCTGTTGCAAAGGTTCTGGTCGTTCTCTGTTTGTTCGTTTATTTCCTGTAGTAGGATGTGAAAGCCGAGAATGATCTCCCATTGTGGAGGGTCCTCAGGTGTTCGAACAGTTTCCAGATGCAGTACCAGCAGAGGAGTTTCATTCTGTTTCCAACGTGAGCAACGAAGCGTAAAGATATAGAATTGGGGAAAAAGTTCCTAAGTGGGCGGCGGTATCGGAAATCGTCGTTGATGGGCTGTGTCGAACCCCTCACTTACATAATCATCCGGTGGGTTGGGTTACTCCCAGTACTCGAGTCATGCTCATGCACCTATTTAGTGGGCTTGATGTTCGGCTCTCATCCAGTTTCCAGGCTCTATTAGCGTAAAGCCAGTTGAAACGGTTATTGTTATCCGCGTCAATTGAAAGCGAATCCTAGGCGAAGAGGAGGAAGCCGAGACCCGTTCGCAAAATGGGACCACATAATGGGAATGCTGAATGCGTGTCCATGTGATCGTGGGTGCCGATGTCATTTAGCCCTGTGTGACGAGTGGGTGGAGGTAAGCAGGACTTGCTGCTGCTGCTGGGGGCTTCAGAGGAGGGAAGGGCATCCTGAAGTGTTGGCTGGCGATGATTGGACCTCGGTTACAGCAAGAGGTCGAGCCCCTGTGACCTTGGTGTGTAACACTCACTCAGGGCTGACTCTTGTGAGCGTGTTTGTGTACGCGCACTCTGGCCCGAATTATTATTGTTATTCATTCCTGCATGTTGACGCTTTTCGCCCAATGGAGATCAGCTCGATGAGAGTTCAATGTTTGATCCCAGTGGCCTGGTTAAACTGAATAATTATACACCAAATGCAAGGATGCAGCTGAGAGTACGTGCACAGACTGCCCTTAATTTTTGTCATTGCCTGTACATACCTTCGTATTTTTGGCGCATTGTTTTTTTGTGCATGGAAATTTGCTTGCATAGTTCCTTCATAAATTTGCTTCCTAAACGTTCCTCAAATTTTACATAAGGCGATCTGGGCCGGCAGACACGCTTTATGGTGTGAACACACACACCACACACATATATCTATATATATATATATATATATATATATATATATATATATATATATATATATATATATATAAAAGCGAATTCCACAGGAAAATGATAGTCAGAAATCCAAGCGCTTTCGTCTTTACTCAGACAATGTCTGAGTAAAGACGAAAGCGCTTGGATTTCTGACTATCATTTTCCTGTGGAATTCGCTTATTTATGAAGTCACGTGCATCTACTGTGATTTTTTAAGCATATGTATATATATATAATAATATTATATTATATATAATATATATATTATATATATATATATAATTATATCATAGATATATATATATAGATTGGTCACTTCTTGTTTGCTTATTTGAGCGTTGCCTGTTTAAATGCAATTAGAAACAAGGAATAAGTTATTATATAAATATACGTTCCCGCATTTTTATATAGAAGAATAGTTCGTAACGACTTCAACTTCATTCCTTATCGAGATGTTTCTTCAACCAGAGCAATGAAGGCCATATTTTTTTTTGTCAGGGGGTCAGATATTCAGAGTGAACGCGAATAAACCATTCGCATACTCGAGATTACTAATTGAAAATATTATTGAGTAGGTGCTTAGTTTAGCGTCACTTGAGTGGGACGAACAAGAGCCAGTCGCCTTATTGAGAGAAGTAGGATTTTGATAAGAAGTCAAGGAGGGAGAAAATGAAGTGGATGCTTTTAATGGTATTTGGTGACTTCTTTGTTTGGGAGTCGTTGGTGTGTCTATAAAATTTGCACGTAGTTATCGGATTTTGGATTCTTATAAGTTTCGGTATTTAACTGGAATGCTGAAATTGTCTTTTTAGTTTTCTGTAAAAGAAAACTATTGTGACGGCTTTGTCTGTCCGCCCTCAGATCTTCAAAACTACTGCAAATTGGTATGTTGATCATCCACCCTCCAGGCATCAAACATACCAAATTGCAGCACTCTAGCCCCAGTAGTTGTTATTTTAAGGTTAAAGTTAGCCATAATCGTGCGTATGGCTCATACAGAAAACTCTATTTCTGTGTATTATAGATATATATATATATATATATATATATATAATATATATATATATATAGATAGATATATATATATATATATATATATATATATATATATATATATATATATATATATATATATTATATATATATATAATATATATATTTGTCTTTTCTAATAACTGATCTCTTCTTTGTGTGTCACTTTGTGTTACTTTCAAATGAACACCAAATTCTTTGCAAGCTTGAATTTCAAGTCAATAGCCCCTGTGGTCTTGTTCCATATGAATAGCGTTCACGATGTGAATAATTTCGGGAAGAATATTCAGAAGTTTATATTTGAAGTTTCCAAGACAAGTTGAAGAGTTGAGTACTCCAAAGCTGTTTCATGAAGAGGGAGATTAAATATAATTTTCATCAAATGGAGTAGAAGTTATTGTTCTCCACGCATGCCTGCTATCTAGTTCAGAGCTATTATTATTATTATTATTATTATTATTATTTTATTATTATTATTATTATTATTATTATTCAGAGTATGAACCCTATACGTATGGAACTAGGCCACAGGGATCAATCACTTGAAATTCAAGCATCCAAAGAATATGGTGTTCATTTGAAAGAAATAACAAAGGGTAATAGGAAATGCAGAAAGGAGAGATCACATTTTAGAAAAGAAAACCGCGTAAAATAACAAAATAAATAGACTAAAATGTTAATAAAGTATTACAGTACAAGGAGGATTGCTTTAGGGTGGTAATGCCTTACATTTTCACTGGAACTTTTGAGATTTTCATTAAGGATCATATAATCCACGGGACTTCCACTGTTCAACGACGGGAGGAATGAAATACCTCTGGAAATGGAAAGTGGACAGCGAGGCCCATTTACTGAATATTGGTCGCTTTTCAGCCGGGAAATCGGTAAAGGAAGAGCAATTGGAGATATGGTGCAGACGAAAAAGCGACCAACGACAGCTGGGCTGCTGCAGGGGAGACACTGGTCAAGATGAGATATGAAGGTGAATCATCGACCGTAATATAGATAGCGTAATATGGCGACTGAAGGCCACTGATAGAGAAGGATAACAGTAGAGGAGTCAACAGGTCCCAGAGGAAAATCTCCAGAAATGAAGGGAGCAGATGCTGCTCTGGCAATAACAACCTAAGAGCTTACATAAGTCCCAGAGTGAAAATTCCTCCAACAACGAGACGTAGACGTAAAGCTGTTGGCATTTAATTAGCTCACAGTAATAGCTCGCATATCCATTCAGCAGTTTACAATTTTCATTCATCCCCCCCTCTCCCCCCCCCTCTCTCTCTCTCGTCTCTCGCTCTCTCTCTCTATCTCTCTCTCTCTCGTCTCTCTCTCTCGCTCTCCTCCTCTCTCTCTCTGCTCTCTCTCTCTCTCTCTCTTGTTTACGTATGCATTTTCAAAAGCCAAAGTGATATATATATATATAATATATATATATATATATATATATATATATATATATATATATATATTATGTATGTATGTTATATGTATATTATGTATATATATATCTCACTTAAACATACAAGTAAGTTTGCTTAAGACATACACAAATGAAGCTGAAAGTAACGTAATATTTTGAAAATCAGTTTTCCCCTGTTTTATAGACGGGGATTTTGTTGGAAGATAAAATGAAGGTGTATGATAAATTATATATATATATATATATATATATATATATATATATATATATATGTATGTATGTATGTATATATATATGTGTGTGTGTAGATTAGATAGCTCTGTACATGTAATACAAATGCATATACAGATCTAGGTCAGTCAAGTTGAAGAAACTTTCAGACGCCGGGCCGGAGGGTCGAGATTAGGTGACAGCTGACGTGGGATTGTCTCTCTCAATCTTTTTCAGTGCTTGTTGCAGAAATATATTGTCGGTGGCATCGGAATCTCAAGACCCTTGGGAGTTATTCAGGGAGTTTATTCACTTGATTAAGGTGGATTCTGTTATTTGGCTTTTGAGCCGACAGCTGCTCTTAAAGACAATGCGTGACACTACGTAGTCCACAGGGTAATACAAATTATTTGTGTGATTTTGGTGTTTTCTATTTGACAGCACGTTTATGCTGGATGTTTCTCTGTGAAAGAGATACACCTGTAAATCTTGTGTAAAATTCACAACAGGCGAGACTGGACCATTGTCTTTGGGGTTTTGGCTTTTTATTGAACGTTAAACACAGATTTATAGATAATATTGGATAGCTAAAAACTGAAGTTTTTTCATGACCCAAGGTTTAGTTTCTATAGCGTTATACTTTCTGGTACAATGAGAAATTTGGTTGTATTTGTATAACCCTTTCTCAGTTAGGTGTTCGAGTTGTTTTCGTGGTAATGATTTATTATGAATCAGTGTACATTCTCGGTCTCCATATTCTGGAGAGCAAATCCTAATAGGTCATAGGAATAAATTGCAAACTAAGACCGTTTTATATACGTATGCACACATTTATATAATATATATATATATATATATATATATATATATATCTATATATATATATAATATTATATCTATTATATATATAATATATTACTGATTTTCCATGGGTTAGAGTGCCCTCCTTGTGAGTGTGAACAGCTGGGTTTGATTCCTGACAGAAATTATAAAGTGATTTAGTGCTATCCATTAAAAGCCAACGTGCCTCTGTTGATGCAAGCATTCAGTTATATGCTGGGTAGTTATAGTTAGGCAAATGGAGTAGGTCACAGCTGCCAGGATAGAATGGGTGAGAGTGCAAGTGTGTGCATGCTTGAAGAAAAAAAAGCCATATCCTAGCTTTCAGAGCTTCAGTGTGTGATTGCGTGATTCTAGTATGTGTGTGATTTCTACACCAGAAAATCTCCAGTACAACCGCAGTTTTCTCAGCCAGGTATGTCAAGCAGTGAGGCGCCATATCAACCCCAGGAATATTGACAGTCATCATAAAAGAGTAAACATCCCCAAGCCTCTCACATTCCAAATTTAGGGTGCAAATATTAAATGGACTAAAAGCTTCAAGTCCTGCGGAGGTATATTCACTATCAATCAAGTTTGTCTCCTTTGGAAACCTCCAGTCTGCTTATTCGAAAGTAGAAATCTAAAACTTACTCATTCTCTTGTGCAGTACTGAATCCTTGACTACTTGTATGGGCTGGGCCACATCTAACAGTTTGAATCCATCCATCCGTTCTAGACTGACATAGCCAAATTTTTTATGGTTCCTTATCCTGGATGCTTCAGTCGACCAATATAGTCTTTTTTGGGCCAGAATATTCACTTTGTAAGCTCTTATTCAGCAGTAGTTCAGATGGGGTCGCCATTTCATCTTGATGCCTGACAACATTATTCCCAGACAGGGTTGTACCCCATTAAATACACTTCAGTTCATTGGGGCAGAATTAGAGGTGCAGTGATATCAGAACACTCAGGAAATCAAGCAGGATAGAGATGATGAAGCTTTGAATTTGTTAGACCGGAATGCGAAACGAGATAATAAATATGTAACCAGACTGCATTGGTTTAGAGTGGTTGTTATGCTGTCATGTGTACGATCTAACAGCAATGTCACCAGTTGTGACCCTTCTTCCTCACATCATATTGAGCAGCAGACTTCTGTAATGGAGAAGCTTCTAAACTCATTTTATACTTTATAAACTTTTTCCTCCAAAAGTATGTGGTTTCTTTGTAGTCCAAGTAAGCATTTTTGCCTTGATCACCTTTCTAGGTATTTTATGGTCTTATCCAGTCTTTTTATTAGCTCACTTGAGCTGAAAAGGAACATAAGTGATCAAAGGTTGTCTGATTATATGTTTCTCTCTCTCTTCTCTCTCTCTCTCTCTCTCTCTCTCTCTCTCGTCTCTCTCTCTCTCTCTCTCATCTCTCTCTCTCTCTATATTATTATATATATATAATTATATACTGATATATATATATATATATATATATATATATATATATACACACACACAGTATATGCAAGAATGTACATATGTAAATACGTTTGATGTAAACTTTTCGTATTTTGTCTTTCACCAGGACTTTTGAATCAGTCTCAACAAAACTTGGCACAAATCAACACTGGGTAAATGGGGAAACCATTTTGTTAGAAATTTAGGGGCACGTCCCCCTTCTTAGGGCAGATGATAATAGGGTGGGGTCGCTGAAAACATTTATAGAACAAATGAACAAACTTAGGAAAGTTTGCCTTTGTAAAATAGGTTCAAGTTGTTCCGCAGCAGGGTTTCAGTTTTACCTAGTGACTCTGCAGGAAGAGTCTTGCAAAATCATCAAGAAATCGGCTCCAGTTCGTCTAATAAACAGGCTGTGACCCTCATGTGGTGCAGACTGAAGTTTGTTTCAACTATGGCCCTATGTCCAGGATGGGTCCAGAGTAGAGTCCCGAGTTTGAATTGCATAAATGTGCAGCGATCTGGCTTAGGTGAGGACTGTGGCTCATGGGGTCGCGTTGTTACAGCATGTGCCCATGTTTGAGGTGGTTCCCCATTATCTCAATTTTCGTTTGGCAGAGGTTAATCAGTTATATCCCTTTATCATCTGAATGCTGGGGGGGGGGGGGGGGGGGCTGCGGTATTCATTTCAGATCTTAACGTTATTCGGAAAGGTTGTCTGGCTGCTTCTTTATCCAGGGATTATATTTTGGATCTTATTTTCAGGGAATTTTGGTATGATTGCTACACTAGCACAGTAGTTACCCAGCAGAAGAGTGATTTCATACAGGTGGTTTAGTACCTTGGTCTGAGTTATTTTTTGTAAATCTCAAAAAAAATATATCAAAATTATAGTAATGATTTATTTCCTTAACAGTCTTGTAAATGTTGTCAGTGTTCAACGCTCCTGTTTTTTTTTTTAAGTATGTTTCTATATGTATCGAGGGGCACAGTGTTCAAGGTTATAGGGTGGCGTATGTCCTATATAATTGCTTACAGTTACTATATAGAATGCAAGATCCATGTCGATGTGTCACTGTGGTGTGGTGACATTCGATTAAAATGTGAGGTCAATTCATATAGAAAATCTTCGTTGATTTTATTAGTCCTTTTGATTATTTGCTCAACAAGTGGCACTATATACGTTAGGATTTCGCAGCCTAATAACAGGATAAAACTGCAATTATATAATCATATTTAATCTTGGAGAGTTTACAGATTGATGCCTTTATTATCAACATTAATGTTGAGATAAATAAATAGAGCGAATGATCCTGCTACCAGCATCAGTGGTGGCAAGGCTTCAGTGTGATGATAATAATAGGGTTGATAAAGTCAATTATTATCCCTGTGTCGTAAGTGGCCGCTGTTTTAAGCGCCGGGTCTGGTTAACTGTCCCTGGGAACGATACTTGTTAGAGAGAGAGAAAGAGAGAATTGAATTTTTTTTGTTTTTGTTTTTACTCTGACATAGGATTCTCTTCAACAACGGACAAGTGTACGTAGATGTAAATTAAAGTGAAGCAACCTTGAATTCTAAAAGGGTTGGAGTTATAAAAAAAAATGGAGCCTGGATGATATAGAGAGGTAAAGATGACCAGATTTTCGGTGGCTGAAAACAGAAAGTGATACTTGACAAGAAGCTGAAAGCTTTAATGAGCTGTCGGGATTCACGTTAACAGCAAATTTTAGAAAGACAGGTAGTAGCCCTCTTAACCAGATTTCTTGCAAGATTATCTCCAAAAATACTACCTTTATCTTTGCTTACTGGTATGAAATACCGGAATTTCATTTTTTAATAGTTTAAGGCAAGTTTTTTAAATTGTGTTTTAGCACTAACCAATTTTGTAAAAAAAAAAAAAAAAAATGTTTGGGCAATTATTGTCCAATTAGCTCATAGAGATTTCTTTTATTCCTTTAGTTGCCCAGGTTCTTTCTGTTTACCGGTTTTGATACTATGCCTATTTGTTTTTCAGTCGAATATACTCCGTAGGGGGAAGTGTGGGTAGTGCCGTCAGTGCACCTTATGAGGTGCACTGCAGGCATTACGTAAGGTTCTTTGCAGCGTGCTTTCGGCCCCTTGCTGCAACCCCTTTCTTTGCTTTTACTGTACCTCCATTCATATTCAGTTTCTTCCTTCCTACTTTCCACCCTCTCCTAACAATTGATTTGTAGTACAACTGCGAGGTTTTACTCTTGTTACACCTTTCAGACCTGTCACTGTCAGTATCCGTTTCAGCGCTAAATGACCTCATGGAACCCAGTGCGTGGCCTTTGGCCTAAATTCTATGCTCAAATCAATTTAGTCGAATATAATGTCCATTTAGGTGTTTTCAGTATTTTTTTTTACCTCTACCAAGGATTTTATTCATCTGGCCAGTACTCTTCTTTGTGGATTAGCAGCATTATCGGAAAACTGATGAATGAATATTTACATTTCCTTTCGTTGTGTTCATGAAACAATTATTGCTGATGTTACGGTGCGGGTCAGAATCCATTAATTTGTAATTAAAGAAAACGTCACCTATATATATATATATAATATATATATATATATATATATATATATATATATATATATATATATATATATATATATATATATATATATATATATATATATATATATATACTATATATATATGTTGTTCTTGATGTGTAGTCGAGTTTCGTGTGCTTGGTCATCCTGGTTTCCACTTCTTGGACCATTTCTCTTGAAATTCGCGCGGTTTCTCTGACATTCAGTAAGAAAGTGTTTTGACGGGAATTTGCGTGTATTTTGCACCGTTTTCGTAGGGTGTGGTATGAATCATTTCAGAAAATGATATACGTTAATGATGAATTTAACCCATGAAGTACGTAAAATTGATGTAATGTAGGCTAATCAGCATGTAATAAAGAATAATTGCTTATGGGATTTGTTAAGAAGTCAGATTGCATTTACGTAGTGTGTATTGTTGATATGTAACATTTACAAAAGAGAACTCCAATACGCAACTGTTTGTCTGTAAACAAGTCTATAATTATAAAGAAAGCGTTTTGTGGTTGTGACTTTGCACATTATTCCTCTTTACTTCATGGATGCATCACAATTGCGCGATCCCCATCCTCCAGGTGGTCCACTCTTGAGATCACTTGCAACCCAGAAAATTAGGATCAGGTGGCCCATTGGTAGACTATTGAGTTTAATGGATACTTCATTGAAACGTTCCGTTGCACTTTATCCTACCTATAGATATTTGTATCTTCATTCAGTCATCTCCTTCTTTGCGGAGGTAGTAGACTGTTTGATGGCTTTCTTTATTTGGACTTTTCGTGGCACGTGGTACCTTTATTATGCGTGACAAAGCATTGGAAACATCATCTTAATGAGTTCAAAAGGATTTGAATTGCTAATACTTTCTGTCGCCATTGATAATTTAGCCCCACTTACAGCTGAATTTTAAATAGTATACTGAGTTGCTACCATCAGAAGATTATTTAACATTTCTGAGACTGGTCAGTACAGTATGAAGTTCCTTCCCTATGGGGTTGGACTTTTCTCTAAGGTTACTCCGAAATTAGGTATATTGGTACATTTGTCCAATTTGTCAAATGTCCTCATCCACTTTGCAACGGAAAATGCCCACATCTCTCTCGCGTTGTATTGAGAGTTTAGTCTGATTTTGTTTGATTGATGATAATGCTGCGATATCTAGGATGCTGTTTGATTTTGAAAATATGTATTTGAAATCTAGGATTCTGTGTATTTTAATTTGTAGAATATGTATTTTAAATATTACTGATTCCTCCAAAATTTATGCGTAGGGAGATTATTTACCTTTCATCGACATTTTACAACTTTTTATGGCATCTATACACACGTATATATATTTAAATATATGTTATATACATATATATGCATATATTGCATATATATTTATGTGTATGTATGTATGTATGCCTCAGCGAATGGACAGGACATTGTCTGTTAACATCTCGAAAGCGAAGTTGCAATAACAATGATTGTCAATTAGAATATATGATTATTGAAAGAGATAGGCAAAAGTTTAGGTTTAAAAGTATCATTATTATTATTATTATTAGACACGTCATATGTCAAAGAAGCATCAGATGAGAAAACAAAGACAACGAAAAGCATAAACAGACGAAATTCAGATGGTAAATAAAGCATCAAGATTTGTCATGGCAAATGCATCTTGGCCACCATCTGCCAAGTAGACCTTGTGAATTCAGGCATCTAGTTTAACTCCGCCTACGGGGAGAGAGTTGGGCATTGGTGGTTTTTAAGAGAGAAGTGACCTTCAAAAATGCTTCAGAATGTAATCGTCAGAGAAATTTCAGAAAAGGGTGCTTGTTACAATCTGCTCTGTTTTGTTTAGCAATTGGTTCGTAATCACAGTCGGACATCACCTTTCGGGAAACTCGAGCACTTAGCTGACTTTGCATGTCGAGGAGTCTGATTTAGGAGAAGCTGACTAGATATAAAGCTCAACGTGGCTCTCTCTCTCTCTCTCTCTCTCTCTCTCTCTCTCTCTCTCTCTCTCTCTCTCTCTCTCAAGAATTTATAAGGAGAAAGAGAGAAAGCTAATGCATCACTACAAGAAATGAAGTGAGGTAAGATAAAGGGAAAAAAGTTTGCGGAGGACATTCACTAGGGATTAATCGAAACACCCACGCAGTATATCATCCTTTTCAGAAGACCTTTACAGAGTTAACCGCACTGCAGGTCGAATAGATTTAGTATTTACTGCCTGCTGAATGCTGACATCCTCGCATAATTAAAAATCGGGAATGGAGAAAGTAATCGATGTTTTCTAAGATTTGGATGACCAAGAAGAAATACATTCAGGACATAGCCTGTCTTTCGAAGAACAGAAACGACCACCTAATCTCGAACTGACATTGAAGATGCGCAATCAGACTGGTGACGATCAATGTAATTTTGTTTTTAATGAATGCAACAGACCTGGGCTGCAGTGCCAATCATTGCGTTAATGTTGCGGTGAATGGAACTGATCAGGGTAAATAGCTTGTTTACGTGAACCATTAAGTATCATTGGTGAACGTCATCGATCATTAGTTATTGATCATTGTTGAGAAATGAGGTTATTCTTGTGGCTGAGTCACAGATTCGGAATGAAATTCGAGGAATGGACCTTCACAAAATTACCAGCACAACATTTGAATGGCAAATAATGGTTCTGGAAGTGAAGCGAACTGACATCTCGTAAGAATTTAAGGTCAACTTAGCATCTGTAAGCTTGCCTATGCTTCGGATTCTATCTTAAGAATCGGTCTAAACTTCTAATCGCATTCGTTAAAATAATATGTATGACCCTTATTTGTTTATTTATTATTCATTTTCTTGTTTACAAAGGAGTCGACCTTTGCAGAATAAACTAGGTATTTTTTTCCATTATAGGGGTTCCCATGCGTATCTTAAAAAAAAAAAAAAAAAAAAAAACTTCAAAAACAGATGTCATATTCTGTAATACTTGTGATTCTTTACGAATAAAATGAATGAATGATTAGAGATTGCCTCAGCTGTTGCGGTTCGTACAAATAGGGTGGAAGAGGGTTTCCAAGAAATCATTAGAAAGCAACCAAAGAGTGCATGCCTCCGCCAGTGCCAGCCCTGTGCATACATTTTTTATCCCCCAAATTCGGTCTGTCGGGATCAGCATGAAATCTCCAAGGTTGCCAAAGGACGGCCTCCTTCAGGCTCAGTTGGCAGAGGTGATCACGAAATTTTGGTATGAAATGCCTTGCACTCAACAAGACTTAACATTTCATAAGGTGCAATCGGATGCACTATAGTCGACTTACTCGAGAAATCGGTTGAAATTCATCTTGGACGAAAAGAAAAACAAGCAGACAAAGAGTGAACAATCTCATCCCGAAGTGGGCGGCAGGGCAATTTCGGTGTCGTATTTTTGCAGCGCCCATCTTCAATAGCGGTTGAAGGAAGAGGATTATCGCTAAAGATGGCAGCTTTTGTTTCACATGCAAGTGAATATAGATAGCAGCCCGTTCTGGCGTTATGATGCCAACATTAATAATGAAGAGGAGAAATGGATGGCTGGGATGCAACCGAAGTGCCACCAGACCTAAGTGCGCAGTAACCAACACTTCGTGAGGGGTTGTTCGTGCATGGCTATTATTAAGCCTAGTTTTATGATATTGGATTTCTTGAAGTAAAAGCTACTTTCGTGCTTGGGAAGATGTGTCTCGCCATTATTGATAATTTCGCAATTAAATGTGTTCTTGGAAACAGCGGATAATAGAACTTCTTGACAAGGGAATTGCATATTGAGAAGCAATTCCTTTCTAATGTAAGCTGATCCTTCAGAGATATGGTAAGAAGAGCTCGTTGATCGGATGATTATATGTGTGTGTGTGTTCTCACTGCGCTTGAAGAAATGCTGCCTGTCTGTTGCTGTCGTGTTTCCCGCGTCTTGTAATGTCCCAGACTAAAGTCTAAAGAAGGACTTGTGTATGCATATGGAGAAGAATCATCAACACCCGTTCATTGTACAGTAGCAAGGTTAGGTTGGGGTCTTAACCTGTCTCGTCTCTCACCTTGGAACAGTTAGTAAGAAAATATTGAGGCTGCACGAAAGAGAGGCAAACGCTCGACAATAGTATAATATAACAAAAATAAAGACGGATTTAGGTGAGGAGATTACCTACATTCGCAGCCATTACGAACTTGAGTGACACGCTTTGGATATAGGTTTGTTTATTTGCATCATGCAACAACCATCATCTCTGTTAAGTCGTAGAAAACAGGAGTTGGCTGATTTTTTTTTCTTTCTTTTTTTGTGGTTGGGGTAGGGGGTGGCAGGGGCAGGCGACGTGTGCCGTCGTCTCTTTGCCTGCGTTAGTTGGTCCGCTTATTTACTCTGGGGGCTTTCTGAGTTTCAGTAAGGTCATTACAGCAAGCACGTATTCCTTTAATGCATTAATGAGTTGCACATAAATATCCCGCCCTTACTTGAGCCCATTTTGGTGTAAGGTTTCTTCCCAACAGTTCTCCCTTTGAAGAGGTGAGCCCTTCAGTGACTGCGATTTTGTTTTTACTGTTTTGTATCAAAACGTCGTAATATGTGGAGAGATTAGCTCTGTCATTAAATACCGGTTTTGTTAAGTGGAAAAAGACATGATTGTGGTTCTTACAGCCACATGTGGAAGTTATGGTGGATCGATTGGAGGTAATAGCATAAGTGATGTTTATTTTCTCTCTCTCTCTCTCTCTCTCTCTCTCTCTCTCTCTCTCTCTTCGGAGGAACTCGGTGCTTCTCTCCGTGAAGCCACCAGATTTAAAGAAGGGTGATGTTATTTATTTACTTATTTTTATTTATTTATTTTTTTAATTTTTACCTTTGCTTTTGGTCCAAGCAACATAGTGAAAATGTTGAAAAAAAATTTTTTCACAGAGGAAATGGAAGAAGGCAAATTGACAGATCCTAGAGGATTTGTATTCGATGTTGATTTATCAATAAAATGGGGACAAGAAACTTTAGTTGAAAAATAAGCACTAAATGTTTTATCACTGGTCAAGTTTAAATAGGAATCACAATCTCGCGAAAAAGATTTTTGACGAAAATGTCATCTTAGCTCACCAGTAAAGCGTTCTATTTTTATAACACTATGATTTTCTGTATTCCGTTACTTTCAGCACTTAGCTGTATTTAGTAGACTCCGGGCATACGCAAATATTTGGCTGTAGGTATTTCGTTGTAGTGTTATGCATGTTTCTATCTTTTTGTTTATTGCAAACACATTAGACAAAAGTATGTGTGATGTTCATTTCGGATTCAGAAATTGGTAGTGACGTGCGCACCCTAAAAGTTGGAAGAAACAGCGAAATTAACAAGTTACTGGGGTTATCACACACACGCACACACATACTATATATACCTATGTTTATTTTATTATATATATATATATATATATATATATATATATATATATATATATATATATATATATATATATATGAGGCCCTGTAGGTCATGTGGCGTGGACGTAACTCACCTGTATATTGGAGTGTAGTTCCATTGCAAAACTTGTATATCCTTGAAGTAAGCAGTAAGCTGTCGTCTTGAGATCTATGGAACAACTTAGTAGTGTTTTTTCGTTATTTGCTTCAAGGTTCTACCCTTGCTGTTAGGAAGAGATATGTGAAACTGGAAAAGAATTGTCTGACATTGGTAGGTGCCACGTGTGCATTGGCATTCAGTTAACAATTGCACAAGAGAAAGGTTGTGTTTATATAGGTAATTTTTGTGTTCGTGTATACGTATATAATTCTATGTATGCATATATAATATAGACGGATATATGCATATATTTATACAATTTTTTGCCGATATATATGAGTGTTATAATGAAAATGAATCGAGAGAATTAAACTTGAGTCCTCAATTTGTTCGAGATGAGTCAAGAAAGATATCACTCACCTCAGAACTGATGACGCTGTGGAGCTTTTTTCCATAGATGGGGTGGCTTCTGTTGACCCTGGCTGCAACCCACTGCAGTTGGCTAAAAGCCAGGCACATAAGTCACTGCCTAGGTGGAATGGGGAACATTTAGTTTCTCAGAAAAGATGCCTTGGGACCCAGTTGTTTGTCTTGCTAATGAGGCAAGGCCGCTAACCATTCTCTATATTTAGATGTGAGCGTTAGACTGACGTGTTTGAATTATTACCCATAATTACTCATCCTTCTGTTTCTAGTTTAGGTTTCCTGTAATTCTTTAGTCTTCTATCCTTAAAGCATAAACGAGAGGGAACCAATCCTTTCACATTTTCGTTTGTGCCGTGATCATTTACGTCAAGGCATTTGTGACAGCTGTCTTCATTGTTAGATCCATCACTGGTAGAATAGGCACGCGGTCTTTCCGCCCCTAATATTATTTTCAGTTTTGTTTTTAAATTGAATTCCATTTATGTTTGCTGAGGAATCGGACTTGCCTGCATTCACGTAAATCTTCAATATTTTGTATTTTGTGTTATGTTCTTTTTGTTTTCCCTTCCAATTTGTGGATTGCGAAAACTAATAAAAATGATATTAGTAGAAAGCGTAGTGATGAAATGTATTTATTGATATAAATTCTATTTATATATAATGTATGTATTATAAGATATATATACTATATATATATATATATATATATATATATATATATATATATATATATATATATATTGTGTGTGTGTGTGTGTGTGTGTGTGTAAGATAATAGAATAATTACAATTTTTACTCAACCCATTTTCGAAGCGCTATGCTTTTCTTTTAATGTTTCCTTTTCCGCGCATCGAGTGATACAGGATTTTATGATTTTTTGGCCGGTTGTGGAATAATAAGCAAACAGCGCCCATGTATTATCCCAGGACGATAACAAAGAAAGAAAGGAACCAGCAGACTCGAAGCTTCCTTTGCATGTGCGTAGGTCACTGTTCGCCGCTGTTGTTTTTAAACATGCAAATGAAGCCGATGAATTTTCTCTTTACCTTGTGAATGGAGAGTTAGTGGGTAGATGATTGTGGGTGTCCTGTGATAAGCCCACCCTTCGCCCACAACAAAGAGCCTGACGGGCTCATTATTGGTCAGCGGATATAATCCCACTTCTACACCACTCAATCAGTTTACCACTCTTCCCTTCTCCATTCTTTCAGCTCTGCATTGGAGATCAGTCTGTGCATAAATCTCGTAGCTTCCTATTTTTCATAGTATTTTTCTCATTTTCTCCTTCCCCTTCCACGTTATTGAAGGTATTTTATGTTACCAAGCTGCGCACCCCAGTATATGTGCTGTTGTGGTTGACCATATTTCTCAGTCATTGCATGGTCAGTGTTTTCTTTTTCGGTTTGTTTCAAGTTTGAGATCTGCCGAGGAATAATTTTAAGCAACATCATAAGCGTATTTAGGTACCAGGATTGCAGCACTTGGCGGTTTACTTGCCTCAGTGACCCCTTTTCTGTAGATTTTGATTGTATTCCCAGAATTGTTGTGATAGCAAATCAAGTAAAATGCTTTGTCCCTACAGGTGCATCCATACTACTGCTGTGCAGTACACTTACTATACACTTTAGGTTCATAGATCCTTGTATTTCGTCTCATTTTTTTGGATAACTACTTTGCTGTCCAACCACTCCAGCTTCCTCGTGTCACTGTCTTAAACGGTGAATGGGCCAGTGTTGCAGTGGTTAGCTTTATAGTCCGAAATTCACCTTTTATTCGAATTTCGTCATCCACGAAAATCATTTTAGTAGTGCTAATAATATGACATAGACCAATGCACATGCAAATAAAAATATCCAACAACATTCGTTCATGAGTTGATAAAGATGGAATTTTACTTCGCTGAAAAAATGTAGTCAAACATTTGAGAACTTTTAAAACATTAACTTATCAACAAGAAAAGTGGTGGCTTTCATTAAAGACAATTGCAATTACTTTTTCCCAGTTAACCAAAGAACATTATCTAGGAAGAGCATCTTCCATGCTGACAGAGGATTTTGACAATATATCAGGGCCCAATTGTATCAACAATAATGGTAAAGCACCCAAGGAATATGGATTACTTGCTATCTCGTCTCACTAAACGAGTTCATGTGGAGCCAGCTGTCTCCCACACTCATTACGAGTTCTCACTGCTTATCTCTGAAAGGTGGGACTCCAGTATTTAGGTAGGGACAGGACGGTGCTTCAGCTTCCTGTTACAGATGGCTTTCTCCTTTAGCTTATAGCTGGTCACATGCCAGCACGGGCCCTTGTCGTAGTGTGGTGAGGTGTGAAGGGTATTAGATGTCCTAATGTGGACATCCGGACTCAGTACAGCCAACAGAGAAACGTGGATGTTGGTCAAGTCACATAGGTGCAGCTCTACGGCCAAAATCGTGCGGGAGTACTAGGGGCTTCCCCAGACACTTATGCACAGCATACCATAATCACCAGGCTTGATGGCATGTATGGGCCACTGTCATGGATTTAGCGGAGACGTTGCTGCCGAATAAGGATTCACATTCACACAACACATGGACAGTCGGCTGGGCCTTATAAGGGTTACGGCAGGAGGTGAACCTTCACACAGATCTGTCAGATCATGAGAGCTAGACATATCGTGGTTGTGATCTTTGACTTCCTCTGGGCACATGGTTACATGTCAGCTTAGCGGTCATTGTTTCCCTACCTGCAGTATTTAGATGAACGAGAACCTTGAGAGTAGGGCCTATCATTTTGGTAATCTTTAGAGTAGGGCGTATCAAAATGAATGGAGATGACGATTACTTGGACACTAGTGTCTCAGTTCAAAGGCAAACACTATAGAGAACAAGAGACGCAGGAACACACTTTAGGGAGGTATTGGATCAACAAGTGTGCTTGCTAGTAAACTTCTGATTAATATGAAAATCTCTTGTCCCAGTGTAACTGCAGTGTTTATTCTTCAACATATGATTGTTGAAGCAAAAAAATGTTTTAAGTGTATGAATGACAAAGGGAAATTTCCATTGTTTATGTAATATTATAATATATATATATATATATATATATATATATATATATATATATATATAAATACATTATATATATATTATATATATATATATATATATATATATATATTATATAGATATATATATATATATATATAGATGAAGTGGTTCCAAACGGTGGTAGGCTTTTAATTCTCATTAGTTATGCTAGGCCTGTGTCTTTCACCCTGGCTGGTGCCCACCAGTCTAATGATTACCAGACACAATTTACTTATCAGGATATTGAAGACATTGTGTTTTAATGGAATATGGATCAGTTTTGCGGGATTTTCTCTCTCTTCTCTCTCTCTCTCTCTCTCTCTCTCTCTCTCTCTCTCTCTCATTCTCATCAGCATATCTCATTTCGATGAAAATGGGTTCATGTCTATATTAATTATTTATTCCGCCTCGTTTGTGGGATGCTTCAAATTAATCTGTGCAATACCAATGAAGTGTTTAGTCATATTATCGAGTAATATCTCATGATTTCTTCAGTTTGACAAACTAACACAGTCTCTGGGCAAGAATGGATGAAATCTCCATGGAATTGTCATAGGCACTTAATAGCCCCTTAATTCATTTATTTATTCCATGGAATTGTCATAGGCACTTAATAGCCCCTTAATTCATTTATTTATTTCCCTAATTTTTATCTAGATATCTACATTTTTGTGTGAGGGAGGATGGGAATCTAAAGTGTCCCTTTCATTGAAGGATTGATTTTATTATTTACGTACATAACTTTCGATTCATGCTTTTTAATATCATTTCCTATCAAGCGAACAAATGCAGTAGCAGAATATATTGACAGTAACTGTGCTTGATATTTCACAGACTGCTGTTCCTGAGCCATAGACATTCCAGTGGATTCCCCTAACACTCTGTGGCCTCATCTGCATTTTAATTTGCGTTCCATCATCGTTTTTGGCAAAACAGAAATGGGGAAACTGTTTCCACCCGACAAAAAGCATGCAGACTTCAACTTTTTCTTTTTCGATGTAACAAACACAAAGCGTTTTGTCTGTGTTTATTTATTTATTTTTATTCCAAGGTTGAATTCATCTAAATTGTATACAGTGACCGAAGTGACCTGTTGTCTGTACCGAAGCCAATATTGTGAAATGGTACCGCTTCAGTTAAACAAGTCAGGAGCTTTATCACTATCTGAATTATATATATGAGTTAAGGTGTATCCCAGGACCTGCTAAGGTACTGGTGTATCCCAAGGGGAATTGCTTAAGATTCTTTTTTATTTACTTTTAAAAGTATGGATTTCGTCTCTGCTGGATTCGAATGGAGAAATACCAGGTTCGTCCTGGTGAGTTTGGTGTGACCTTTTAAAACTGTTTCTGGGCCGAGATGGCCCTTCCTTCCTCAGCTCCTAAGGTAATAGAATGGTAGCAAGAGTGACGTCATTGGCCGCGACCTTGAGGGTTATGATATGCTCGGCGGGCGACCTTTCTTGTAAGTTAGACCCAAGGCCCTTATATAGCTGATCCTGAAGCAGCCTGTGTATTGAAGTATTTGTGGTTACTGTTTTTAGCTCTCTCTCTCTCTCTCTCTCTCTCTCTCTCTCTCTCTCTCTCTCTCTCTCCAGCCGTTGATAAAAATAAACGGAATTCAGAAGACTGGTGTCTAGCAGGTAAATAGTCCAATTCTCTGACGAGGAGGTTCTTGTTCTGTGAGCGACTTTCAAATCGCAGACTGTTTTCCTTTATCCAACAAACCGGAAGAATAGAGGGACAATGCCGCACATTTGCTCTGAAGTCGGGTTCTCTCTTGGGTCTGTGAGGTAGTTACTCATCGAAACCAGTTCTTGTTTTGGTTGGAGTTATTCAGTGGGCACTTTCATTCCCAGTTCTTCCATCGTCATGATCAATAGCAGTGGTTGTTTACAACCTGAAACCCTTGTATCCCTGTTTGCTGATGACTTCAGTCTCATCAATAGCAGACTCACAAGGGGGTACTATTTATCCCTTAGCACAAAGAAACAATTCAGTCTTGAGTGGATGCGATCACAAGATCTTACATTTCAGTAAAGCGTCGCAAGGAACTTGGTAGATGTATAATTTCAGATGATTTGGCTTCCCTTTTAATGTGGAACTCAAATTCCACCCTAGGCATTGGAAAGATTACGAGAAGCATTAACTCGTTTTGATTCATGGACAGTCAAGTTGGGTATTGCCCAGTTTGTCAGATTCCACAATTTCTCTAAACCTCTCGCAGCCTTTTGCCCGGCATTTAGTAGAGGGTGCTGAAGGTTCTTTAACATTTTGATTTCTTATTTAATTCTACAATATCTTGAACTTCCTGGATCATGCTGAGATTCTTCACTAGCCTTCATGAGAGGAGAGATGCGACTCGGTGGTCTCGTTAAACTACTTAGCATACAATGCAAAAAACTTCTCCCTTGCGCAGCACTTGACTGACGTTTCAGCCTTGCAAACTCTGCGTCATAGCCCTTCAAACCCTCACCTTTCATACCGAATCCTATAATGCCATCCTGTTTAGTCTAGCCATTCGGTTCCACTGTAATCCCATACATGGTGCTAGATGATCTCCGCCCTCACCTGCACTTTATCTCCTCAACCCGGCGGAGATTCTTCGAGGCTCTTCTTTTGTTCTCGCTACCTCTGACGTGCGCACTCGTCTCCGTCAGTACTTATGAATCGTCATGTCAGTCGGTGCGCATTGACGAGGAGAAATGAAACGATTCTTTGAATTTCTGGGTTCCTTGATGAACTACGATAAGATGTCATTGGACAGAATGACGATTCCAACGCGGGATGTAATGTTACTTCCTTCCGGCACATTATATTAGTTTCCAGAGGCATATCTGACAGGCCGTGTTTCACTGACCAATTTAAAGTTTCATTGTGGTAAGCCTCACCACGGCGGGGGCAGATCGATCTTCTCTTTCCAAACACACACCCACACGTATATACTCGTACATGTGACAGGGTCAACAGACACGTGAGCAGAACACTTTCATCCGCACACTCGGTATAAATAATATACACATACGTACATACAATACATCTGCCTTCTGTATCTGGTTGTAAGCCTTTTTTTCGTTTGTCTCGCATCTCCTCTCCCCTAATTTTGGCTCCTGTTCCATTTCTTCGTTGGCACAATGGTGAGGGCCCTTTCCACCTGCCCTTTTCAATTCTGCTATTGACCCGACGTCGGTCCTCGATACTTGGAGGTTTGAATACCCAAGAAGGTTATGGAAGTGAGGGGCAGTGTAGCATCAAAAGACCTCCCCCCTCCTCCCCCCTCTCTACAGTATATATACATATAATAGATAACGTTGTCTTCTTACTGAGAAATACACTTCGGAGATAAATGAAACGAATCTATTAAAAGCTGGAGTATCAAATGAAAACTAAAGGTCTCTCTTGAATGAGCTACACATTTGCCATGCGCGTAAGTTCATTAATCTAAAAGGCTTTCATTTCATTGTGTCCACTAAGAACCTCATTTTCATAGAAAACCTACCAGGGGTTTTATCAGTCTTCCCAACCCTATTCAGTTACGGAGGCGTGTTTTTTTTTATTGGTTAAAAGGAGAGGTTGAATACAATGGAATGGAAAATGCCGACCAAATCGTCATTTATGAATTATTGTTTACCTAATTAGGGATTGTGGTTATCTCTGTCTCGCATCAACCCGAGATAATGTTAGTAGTATTCGTAAGATACCCGCCGAGTGTTCTCATTCGAGGCTAATTGTAGGATATCCTCCGCATAATTAGGAGGAAATCGAAGCGGAGGACGCCTGCTGTGCGTGTCTCCCCGCTCAGTACATAACGGTGAAAGATATTTTTAGAACAAGGTATTATGAAGTACTTCCGAGAACGTTTCTGTTCACTCAGAATCTATTACCCTCGTCTGTCCTGAGGGTGAAGCTTCATTCTTATTTTTTTTTCTTTTGATGAGCCACGCGTGACCTATTATTTATAACTTTTATATTTTTGCCTGTAAACTGATTCTTATCATGTGCTTGTTGCAAGTGAGTGGCACTGGGGTGCTTGTGATTATGCTACCGCAGACACCCTCTACTTTCGTTCTGTATTTTGTCCAGCAAGTTGTTTTTTGTTTTTCGTGCTCTTTTTGCGTGTCAGATTTTCTTGGAGTTTGTCTGCTACGGTTATCAGACGACATATTCTGCTGAAGGTCTGGCGGGTTTTGCAAAACAGCTTTGAGTAGTTTTTATCGTTAGTAGAAGACAAAGGTTACCTTTACGTAGTGCACGATATTTTAGCTTAATAGAATTTAAAGGCGAAGAAGTCGAAGTAGAGGAATATGGGAAGGTATATACTGTGGTTTTTAACCTGTCAGCATCATAAGTGACCTGTCATCATAAATGCGCGTGTTATTTTTGTAGCTTACATTTTTTTCCCCCATTCAGAAGCTTCATCGTAGTTTTAGTTAGCACTTGGCAAGGAGGAAAATCATATACGAGAAGGCAGGTGGTTGTCATAATCAAATGAAAGAGACCCTCATTCTTCATTAGGATCATCAGCTGCCCATCTGCAGCTGGGTGATCGTCATGATAACGCCCTTGGTCGAGTTTGGAAGAGTTCATCAGATTAGGAAGTCATTTCTCTGCCACTGAGTCACCGCTCAGATCATCACTGCCCGAGACGGAATGCCAACTCTATGTATCAGGAGGGCTATTGTTTCATCGGGCGGGGTGGGTTGGGAGGGTTGTGTGGGGTGTGCACTTGGGTGCCATATATTGATGTACTGTAGTCGTACTATCCAATACATACAGATATTGACACAGGCAAATCTTCAGTTCTGTCGTCTTCCTTTTCTAGCCTTTCACGTTTTTATTGTGGGTATCTGTGGCATTAAAGGGCATTTTGCCTGTCATGTCGGCCTTCGTATAAAAGATGCGGCGAGTGTAACGTAAAGCTGTCCATGGCCACAGAATATATGTGGATTTATTGCTACAGCGAGTTTCTCAAAATTTTACAAGTTGATTCATAAAAATTGAAAAGCAAATGAATGGAAATGGGATTGCCGATACCTGAACGTAATGAATGCACAATTGCCAGCTCTCTCTCTCTCTCTCTCTCTCTCTCTCTCTCTCTCTCTCTCTCTCTCTTCTCTCTCTCCTTCTTAGAGAAGACCACTTTCAACCCGAATTGTAGACAATATTGTGGCCAGGAGCTTGTCGTTAAGTTTTGCATGGGCTTTAAAGTATTCCATTTTAGACTTCTGTACATATCACTAATATTTTTTCTCTGTATATTTTATTTGACTAAGACCGTAATTAATGCCAAGTAATTTACGCCATAGAGTAAAAGATAAACTTGAACTTCCTATTTAAAAGTTTTCTTTGCCTCATAGAAGTCTCATTAGCGACTTGTGGCCCATATGTATATATTGCACCATTCATCTGAAACTTGCACACACACACACACACACACACACACACACACACACACACACACACACACACACACACACACACACACACACACAATTCATGAATGTTAAGGAACGTTTATTTTTTAATGCAACTTACCTATCAAAGCAATCAATGCTCTTCTCTGTGAGGTAAAGGTTCTGTATCATAAAACGGTTCTCTCTCCTGCAGGCCTTCGAGTGTGGTAGAATGTAAAAAAAAAAAAAGTTTTAAAAGTTAATATTTTACAGTAATTTCAGCAAAACTTCCTACGCTGCTTTTATTATTATTGTTATTATTAATCTCCCTGCCAGAGCATAGTACCCCTACAACTCTCCTTTTCAGTGGGTTTCTCTTGATCTTGGTGTGGACATTCCCACGTTTTCGTCACCACCCTCTTTCGAAGCCCATGTCGCTACCCGTGTTATGGGGATTAGTAGGACTTGGTCACTCCATTCACTTCAAGTCAAATTCTCTCTCTCTCTCTCTCTCTCCTCTCTTCTCTCTCTCCTCTCTCTCTCTGTGTGTGTGTGTGTGTGTGCGCGCGCGCGTGCTTACATCCAACAGAACCAATAAGAATCTTGGAATCGATACTGTTTATCTCGACTTCGCCAAGGCTTTCGACATTGGTTGATCTTATGCGAAAAAAGATAAATAAAAAAAAAAAAAAATGAGGATATGTGGACATGGAGGAGCGGGGCTCATGATTTCATCTCAAACTGAACGCTTCAAGTTTCAGCTGATGGAGCATTATCCAAACCAGACCAAGTCATATCAGGTGTCCCAAAGGAACTTCTCTTGGTCCTATTCTCGCAATTAAAATGATTAGCTATGTTATGATAACCCGTAAGCTCATTTGCCGGCGATTCCTGTGTTTAAGCTTCATCAGACTTCTGCGAAAACTGAAGTTTCAAAACGAATTGATTGTATAGTCTATCCCGGTGCAGAAACATGAAAAGCAACCTTCTGTACGAAATTAAGTAGTTTTGATCACTATCTTGACCCAGATGGAAATGCCATTATATGATGAAGCATTAAATCAAAGATCTGGTAGCCATTCTCTAGAGAACTGAACACTTCCCAACCATATCGACGTGATCCTAGCAAATTGTCGTAAACAGTCGGAATGGATACTAAGTCATTTTTCTTAAATCGATATCAGCACCTTGTGCGCTCTGTGGGTGTTTTGATTTGACCCAGCAATCATCACTGCTCCCCAATATGTTCTACAAAATCAAACAGGGCTTCGTTCCAAATCTACCAACATAGCCGTTGATAGAGCAGACCTTATCCCTTCAGTGTCAGATGTTCTCCGAGTCATAATCCAGTCGAGATTACTTGTACATCATCATTTACACTTATGGCCTCTAACCTATGGAATCACCTACCTCGCAGTCTCTCAACAGTCACAAATGAACCCATGCACATATTCAAGCATAAGCTCGACAAATTCTTGGATATCTTCCTAGTTGAACCAGTATGAGATGCCACTGCTTGCTTTGGCGACCCTAATACAGGGCATAATTTCAACTCGTGAGTATGGCACCCAGTATTCAATCCCGGGGTTAGATCCAACATCGGTACTTTCATTAATTACCACGACGAGATAATTCTCAGTAATCCCCCTTCCCCCAAGGGATGAAACCTGTCATCAAATAAAAAAAAACATTCCTTTATGGTTGCATGAAAAGACCTAGAACCGCTATCTTTCCTTCCATACAAAATTAGCTAGATTAATGGGAATGGAAGTATGCCATATTAGAATTAATGCCTGCATTTGGGAAAATGTAAGCATATTTTGCTTTCCATCTACCCCTAAACTTAGTTTGTTCTCTCTAAAATGGTTTTTTTTTTCAACTTTTCAAATTCATTTGTACAAATTTATAGGTGTTAGAAGTGATTGGAAAAATGGAAGAGCATTATAATGATTTGTATATCAAGAGATGTGTATGACAGGATTCTGATTGAGAAGATAAGATGAATGAAAGAAGGACTGAGAAAGGGCAGGACACTGTTCAGACAAGGAAAAGGGTGCTTGGCCAAGCGCTTGTTATGAAGAAATTTGTAGTGAATTTTGAAAGAGAATGGACATCGTGGTATGTAGTATACATGAACGAAGAAACCGCCTCTAATAGAACTGGTCGAAGGAATGTGGAAGGTGTTGAGAATGTATGGAATACGAGGTAAGTCGTTAAGAGCAACAAAATTAGTTTTAAGAGTATGTGAAAGTGGGTTCGAAACACGTGCGTTATGCTTTCATGGGTTTCCAATATTTTATGAGAGGAGTGATGTAAGAGATCAGAGGGACGACATTAGTTGTAGATGAGAAATTATGGTACAAGAAAGTAAGTTGTGAGCATAGTGTTAAGTATTTGAAGTTATTAGATGTTGCAGTATGACTGGGAATAAAGGAAGATAATGGCAAATATTGCTTGAAATGGTTTTCTGTATAAGAAAGTTACAAGTACATACGAACATAATTAAGTTTATTAGGGTAACGGCAACCAGGAAGGTGGAACAATGATTATTACAGTGGATGATAGAAAACTGAAAGTGGTTGATTACTGGAGGGATTGGGGTAATGTAATGGATGACGTTAGGATGAGAGAAGAATTGAGTCACAGAATAAGTGAAGCAGTGAAGGTGGGAATGTTATAAGGTATTGTTGAACCATCATTACTTTACTGAAGTGAAGTATGGATGTTGCCTGTGAGTAAATAAAAAAGCTTGCGGCTATTGGTAGCTGGTGGCCCTGTCATCTGGTAGGCAATTGGAAGCTACATTTTGTTAAATGTAAAACTCTCCGCACCTAAAACCACATAAAAAAACGACAAAGATGGAAAGAAAAAAATACAAATAATAACAGAAATAAAATGGGAGGAGAAACTAAGAAGAGTAGTGTATATTCACCAAAAATGGTGTGGTCGTATAGAAAGAATCTAGAAGACGTTAGGCTTGGTGAAGCTTCAGGAGAGAGGAGGAAGACCTAGAAATACCGAATAAGATGATGGAAAATATACATTGGAAAGGAAAGCCCTTATATCCAAAAAAGAGGGACATCGTTTACAAGATAGTGTTGAATGATGCAGTTTTGAAAAACAGCTCGTCCTCCTTCCAAGAAAATCTCCGAGCTCTCTGAACCGTACTGTTATTGATCGTTCATGCTCTGTTAAGCATAGAGGGATTGATCGGCCATTCTCCTCAGCATGAATTTCATCACATTATTGCATGATATTTTGTAAACGATATGTTTTCTTGTAAACAAACATTAATTAGCAAACTACTGATGATTTTACGGTACTGGAAAATCGACGGTTTTTCGGATTTGAGGTGTTTAGTTTCTACTTAATTTTTTTTTTTTTTTTTACGCAAGGGAGCTTTAGATTTATTGTTAAGAGTCTATTTGTGCTGTTTGTTATGACTGAAGTTTATTATATTCCTTGTTAGTATACTTAGTCCAGATACTGACAAATCATCTCAAATTCTTTTTCCCGGTGCCCATGCGAAAGTATCTTAGTCTCTCTAAGTAGGAGATTGCAGCCAACTTTGATCTTTACTGAAACATCTTGAAAACGAAAGAATTGGGTGTAGCAGACGGCGAAGGCGTATTTTTCCCGTTTTCTTTTGATTAAGACATCCGGGAGCGTAAATTTACCATGTTGTTACTCCCTATTTTGTGTTCATTTGATTAAGACATCTAGGAAAGAAAATTGACTGTATTTTCACTCCATTCAGCCTTGAATTTAGTAGTTGGCAGTAGCGCGTTTTGTCTGTTACAAAATTCTTCGAAATTTTCCCCAGCTATCCAGGAATGTGAAAACATTATTGTAACTAAGCTAAATTGTGTTTTGAGGTTTAACGGACAGCAAAATTTGTGGTTCAAAATGTTCCATGTAAAGATTCGCTAGAAGATAAAAACCTTTTTAGATTCGTGTGGGTCAGTGAATTTTAGCGTTTTACGGAAGCACTGGTTCGAAATATATGGTTTTCCTGTGTTCCTTGTTCCTTGTTCATGGAAATGTATGGTTTTCATGTGCTACTGGTATGTTTATGGAAATCTATGAGTTTCTTGTGTTAATTGTGTGTGTATGGAATATATGGTTTTCTAGTGTTACTTGTGAGTTTATGGAAATGTATGGTTTTCTTGTCTTTTTTTGTGTGTGGAAATATATGGTTTTATTGTGTTACTTTTATGTACGTAAATATATGGTTTTCTTCTTGTAACTATGTATGTGTGTTTGTATGGAAATTATGGTTTTCTTGTCCTAACTTTGCGTGTATGGAAATATGCTTTTCTTGCCTTAACATTGTATGTATGGAAATGTATGTTTTTCCTGTCCTAACTTTGCATGTATGGATATGTATGCTTTTCTCGTCGTAACTGTGTGAGTATGTGTGTGTGTGGAAATGTATGCTTTTCTTGTCTTAATTGTGTTTATGAGATTCTATGGTATTAATTGTGTTTTTATGAGCACTTTAATACCACAAAATGTTATTAGACTACAGTAGATATAGTATATAATATATATATATATATATATATATTATATATATATATTAAATATAAATAAATTATAATTATATATATAATAATTATATTTGATTATTATATTATATTTATTATTATATATCTATATATATATATATATATAATAGTATATATATATATATATATATATATAATATATATATATTTATATTTATATTTATATTTATATATATATATATATATATTATTATATATATATAATATATATATGTGTGTGTGTGTGTGTGTGTGTGTGTGTGTGTGTGTGTGTGTTGAGAGAGAGAGAGAGAGAGAGGAGAGTTGTCAACCACTTGCATTTCAGTTTTCCTTAGCCCTTATTATTCATATTTTTCTCAGATTCATTTTTTTCTCTCGTACTAGAGTTCCCTTTTCAATCAGCCTTTTGTGTCTTCTTTATCACGAGGCACATCCTCACGATCTCCTTAAGGAGGTTCTCCCTCTCTCTTTTTCTTTTATCTACGCATCTGTCTCTTTCGGTTGCGTTCCCCGGACCCACGAGTGAGTGGACTACGTAAAAAGAAGATAACGAAGATAAGACACAGGTTGCCTCTCGCAAAATCTGATCTGTGGTAACAAAGAAATCTTCTGGCAGAGGAGCAGGAAGTCTTAAGAGGTATCGAGAGTCAGGGTGATTGGACGACAGCTTTGGGAGACGAGAAGGAACTAGCATGTGGGTGGATTCGCTCGGTGGCTGCCCCCTCGATGCTGGAGGAAATGGGAAGGAGAAATTGCCTGTTAGAATCTGTTAGAATCATTCTAACCCCTTTTCGGAGTTGTAGGGTGGCTTTCAGATGATCTCTCGCGGCACACGACGTCCGTGAGATCAGGTCGAAGCATCTGTAACGTGACTGACTGCACTTTATTTCGATTTATTGGCAATGTGACGTAGGGTAGCTCTCGTAACCCTTTGGGGGGAGCGTTGCTTAATTCACTCGAACACTCTTTCAAGTTCTGGTCCTTGTTTATTTGCGCAGTAGCTTCGAGATTCGTAGACTCCAAGGAGGATGTGACGAAAGCTATTCCATCACACTTGACGAGGCCTCGTGAATATTATTTCACTTCGCGCTTTGGCTTGTTTTTTCGTTACGAAACCAGACGTGTTTCGCTCTGTTATTGGGGATGATGCTTCTCCTACGCCGGTGTCTAGAAATCGTTGTGGTTGTTTGTTGTATACCGTTTAGTTAGAGACTCTTAAATAAACTTTAATTTCATATCCATTTTCCATTATAATTAAGCGTTTGTATTCATCTAGACTTTAAGTTCCAGAACTTATTTCCTTTTCAAAGATGTGCTTCACTCGATTATAGTGTACGTAGCCTGAAGATTATTGAAGATAATTTATTGTGGCATCTCCCTATTGTTATCAATCTTCATGAAATCGTATATCAGCAATGACGTAAAAATAACCACTTACTCACTTTCCTTTCTTTCTTTCTTTTCAGGTAAGTGACGTCAGTTCCCTTGGGAAGGGTCAAGGATTTTCGAAGTGGGACGTTCGCTTGATGGTCAAGTAATAATACGGACCTGACCGGCGTGTCAAGGGTCTTGTCCTTATGTTTGTTTTTCGTGTCTTGTACTGTCAAAGCTGGTAGGCTGTAAAAGACGGGTTTATATGAATGAGTTTGTTTTTTTTTTTTTCCTTTTTTTTTTGTTGGTGTAATTTTTAAAAAGTTTTTAGAAATCTGTTACCATTTTTATTATTATTATTGAACACCGAATTCCCCCCCTTAAGGAAAAGAAGAAGGAAGCAAGAACACGTAGCAGATAGTCTGACCTCCTAGTGTTGCATTCCAAGTGCTTTAGTTCGACGCATCATTTCACGTCATGTTTATACTTCCTCTGACGACACCTACGGCCCCCCTGACTATATTAGGGAATACGAAGTGTCACATTTCTCTTGGGCCTCCTTAGCTGACACTTGAGGATTACGGAACGCGAGAGACGAGACGAACCGAGGCCGCTTTCATCGAGGAAAAGGGAGGGAGGGTTCTCATCCTTGGTTCACCTTTTTTTTCTCTATTTCTCGCTACTTTTATTTATATATATTTATTTACTTATTTTTACACTTTGTTGTAATTCAGTTCGTTGCGTAGTTCTTCTTTTTTATTTTATTTCTCTCTCTCTGTCTTTCTCTCTCTTTCTTTTTTTTGTAACTGAATTCACTGCCTTTCGTAACTCGTGGTCGACAGGGGGCTTGTATGTGAAGGGTTGTGGAGGCAAAATGAAGAAATGCTCTATATTTCTGCAGGTAGGTGTCTCTTTTACTTATTTACCTGTATTATGTATGCTATATATTATAAATATTTTGCCTTGGCCCCCCGATGTGTGTGTGTGTGTGTGTGTGTGTGTGTGTGTGTATTTTGTGGTTGGTAAGAAAAGACCCATTCAATTGACGATCTCACTCTGCTTTTAGAGTCTCTCTCTCTCTCTCTCTCTCTCTCTCTCTCTCTTCTCTCTCTCTTCTCTCTCTCTCTCTCATTTTAATTGAGAGTTTGATCTTCGTTGATACTGTTATTGTCGTCGGGCACAGGAGGCTGAGGATTTACCTATTTCTGAATCTTAACAATTCGCCAGGTGGCAGGAAGACTTCGCAATTAAAACTGCGAAAATTCAAGCGAAGATGCAACGCATTACCACCCTGAAGCAGTTCTTGTAATTTATCATTGATTTACATATGTATTATTTTGTTTATTAATTTGATGATTTATTTTTTTCTTTTCGAATAACTGATCTCTCCTTTCTGTATTTCCTATTGCCTTCTGTGACGTCTCTCAAATGATCGCCATATTCTTCCATATGAATAGGGTTCATCTTCTGAATATAATAATGATAATAATAATAATTATTATAATTTTTTTCCTTCCATCCCGTCTGAACGGTAACCATAACTGTACAAGTAGAGAAGGGAATAAGACCGCATTGCGTTGTTAAACAGAAGCTAAAAAAAAGGCGACCCCAGGTTCGTTATTAGCCAAATTATCCATTGAAAAGGAGAAAGAGCGAGACAACAGATGGTAGAATATTATTCCACGAAAGGGTGAGATAGCCCAACGCCGAGCTTCAATAGGAGACGAGATAGACTGAAAAAGGTCAACGGTAAAAAGAGGTTCTTTGCAGCGTCCCTTTGGCACCCAGTTGCAACCCTGTTATGCCCTGCAAGCATTACCAGAGAGCATCCCTTTGACCCCCAGTTGCAACCCTGTTATGCCCTGCAAGCATTACCAGAGAGCATCCCTTTGACCCCCAGCTGCAACCCCTTTTGTTCCTTCAACTGTACCTCCGTCCACATTCTCTTCCGTACATCTTACCACCCTCTGGTAACAATTCCTTTTACTTGACGCTCTTGCTGTGTGCTATATAGATGTCATGACCAGCGGCAAGAGATTGCACCTCTCCAAGTAGCACTTGTAAGATGATCGAGGTTCAGTATGAGGGGAGAGGTGATCGAGACACCGATGTATCTTCCCTTTTGCCTTTGGAGGAACCCGAACAAGAGGAGAGATGTCTGGAGAACACGAGTGTGATTAAATGCGAATCTTTGAGAGGGAGCATTTGAGTACGGATTAAGCCTTGTTGCTCTACACGAAAGAGCGGGAGCAGTACGATTAGAACGTTTAAAGTTGCTAAGAGGAAATCGTTTCAAGAGGAAAATCAGTTGAAAATTGCACAAGAGAGAGAGAGAGAGAGAGAGAGAGAGAGAGAGAGCGCGTTCTGCGAATAGAGAGGGCTCGAGATTAACAGAATGAAAGAAAGGAAATGGTTTTGATTACAATAGCCAAGAAAATGATTAGCGAAGAATGAGTCTTATTTCAGAGGGAGAGATCAGGATATTAGACTTCCGGTTTTCTATTGGACTCAAAAGGGGACGAGTATCAACATACACATGAACCTCGGAACGACAGATGGCGTCTATGTTCCTCCTTGGAGGAGTAGTAGGTGGTTGAGGAGGCGAAACAGTTGACCTGCAGTGAATAGAAGTCAGGGTTTATATTGAGGGAGGAAATTTTGCTCTCAGAGTCACCACTAAAGCAGCATTTTTATAATAATATGCAGGCATCTGAACTAACCAAAAAGAGGTCGCTAACTTCCTGGGCAGTCATAACAGAGTATAATGTCCATATCAAATAAAAGAAAACGCTTGCAACAAGAGAAGCACAGATTTTATATTTTATATATTGTGTATATATATATATATATATGATGATATATATATATATATAGTATATGATATATATGTGTGTGTGTGTGTGTGTGTGTATATATATATATATATTATATATATCTATATATATATTATATATATATATATATATATATATATATCGGAGTCTATTGGCCAATTTTTACCAGATTGTAATGTAAACAGTCAGTCCTCAAGGGACCGTACCTTGTGTTTCTATTTGAAGTGTAAAGCATAAATCATTTAGGTACATTTCATTACACTGTAGCCAAGTAAACCCTTGGATGAATACTAATCATCGCAGATCCTCCCTTTTCTGAATCATGGCCGGTAACTTCGAGTAGTCTTTCTCGTCAGGCTATTTTCTGTTGAGAATGACCGCTCTCCCTTTAAGGCAACTCGTTATAATGTTGACGCCGTTTTAGACGTTCTCTAAGGTCGTCTTTTGGAGGTCTCTTTGCGATCTCACTCCCCTTCCGTCGCCAGTTAATAATGAGCCGGTATTTGAATCACGGCATTTTGCATCATTTCCGGGGTTTTCGCCAATAAGCTGTTGTAGCTTACTTAAAAATAAATCCTTTGAGCGAACATTGAGGCTAAAAGTGTGACTCGGTAGTTCTCTTAAACTACTGCATGATACTAATTACTATATAGCATTCTAATAGTAGCGTCATATCCACCCTGAGTTATTTAATATTCTTGTAAGTAAAAGATAAAGCCACAGTAATTCTAGTAAATAAAAAATAATACTACAGTGGTGTCTTGCTCCAAGCCGTATTTACTTCGTATGAAATATTTAATATTACTTTTCATTCATGATTATTCGAAGTAGATATTTGAATACTGAATGTTCCAGTGTTGTTATTTATACTGTTTTTTCATATATAATATTAGTTTTGGGATATTGAAAAAATCTTAGAAAGCGATGAAATTATATTGATAGCATGATCAAAACAAGTTTGTTTTGGATATTTTGTTTATGTACTTTAGTATGCAGCATGTGGTCGGGTCAGTTACTGTTCTTTTTCTGATTAAAGGCTTTCGCTTCTCTCTCGATGGAATGACCTGGCTTTTTCCTGTCTCTTTATTCTTTATTGGTCCAGGAAACCCAGTCTGTCCTTGATACGTCAGTGGCCGTGTATGCCGAGTGAGTTTTCAGTCTTGAGTTGCCATTATCAGGGATGGGATAGGGTGTTGGTCAAGTCCAAAAGTGGCTTGCATTTCCAGTCCATCCATTTTCCAGATACCTTTTGTCAGGGTAACCTACTGTACATTTTCCAGATACCTTTTGTCAAGGTAACCTACTGTAACAGTCTCTTCTCCTTTTGTTGGAAATATTTCTTCAGTTGTAGCTACTGGTGTTTCTGACAACCTTGGAAGGCATTTCTTTCCTTTATCAAAGCAGGAACTTTGAGTCAAAGACGAAACCAGTGCTTACGTACAATCCCCGTTGTTTTGTCGATACGGTTACTCTGCAGATTTTGTTTGGTATTGTGATGCAAGTATGGTTAAAATAGTCTCTGAAAATGTAAGTTATTGTTTTGAGTGATTGTTGTCATTATCATCTCGTAACATATCGTGGGTCACTTGCTTAGTGCAAAGAATTCATGTCATGGTAACGCCCAAAGTAAATCGTCTGTGAATGTATTAATACAGGCAGGATGTTTGTGGCTAGATCTAAAGAAAAGTGTTTACAAGTTGCAGACCGTCGTTGCGTTGTACATTTCCTTTTTTTTCATTTTCAGTGATAAAATCTGTGTAGTTTTGAGGATTTTGCTTTTGTGGTTTCCTGCAATGTAAACTCTTATCGTGGGAAGTTTTATCATGTTTATCATGTTCTTTAAGCTCATCGAGTGTCATCATCCGGTTTAAATTTCGTTGTAAAAATTCATCGATTGTTATACGTAATTAGAATGCGCTTTATTTATTAGGGTACTAAATGCTCGCACTTTCTTCCTTATTCCCTTATGGAGTCATTTCATGAAACTGACTCACTCATTCCCCCACATCTACGTGTTATATCATTAAGCATAATCTGGTCTCCGTAACTCTTTCTTTTTGTCAGAAAGATCTTTCGTTGTGTTAAATGTTCATTGAATTGATTGTTTTTGATCGAATTGCTTCATTTCGAAGAGATTTATTTTCAAGAATTCATATGCATTACTTTGATAATGATAGCCATTTGACATTCCATTATATGCTAGATTTCCACTGGAAGCGTTCGTACTGGAACGGAAAAATATACTGGAGCCACCAGTATATTCCATTAGGTTCGAAAGACAGGGGAAAGACCGAATACAATTAAGAAAATTTCTTACAATAATATGCCAGAAACTTAATGGTTTCTGGCATATTACTGGTGCCATAGATCGGGAGAGTTGAATTTGAAAATATCGAAATTTTTGTTCATGTTACCATATTCATCTAGGTAGATGTTAGAACTTATCAGTGGTTGATCATTGTTTTTGGTCTTTTTGGTGAAGGGGTCTTTTGGTGGAAGGTCTTGCGGGGGCTAAAAGTCATTTTGCAAGTTGTCTTTTAACACAACTGAATCTGTAATTGTCATTTAATGTTGACCCTTTCAAAATAAAATACAACTGAATCAAGGTATTCCGTCATTTTAGAACTACCGGCAAGTAATGATTATGCACATTTGAAACCTAACGATGTTGATGTACGGGTTATTGACGTACAAATTATATAACATTATGACCCTAGCGGTTTGGTGTCAAATTTGCACATTTGATTATCTACGAAGCAGTCATGTGAGAAGTATAGGAATTGTTGTGTGATTGAATGAAGGATTGCATTAGCAGAATTTGATAATGAAGAGAAAAGGCATTTGTTTAGGGAAAAAAATGCCTAGGAAATTTTATCTTCTATATTTTGACCATTTGTTCTGTGGGTATTAGATGAGCTTTCAATGGCTTCGAAGTGATTATTTTCCCACAACCTTGGCAGGTTGGTATCTCTTGTTAAGATATGGGATCAACTGCCCACAGAGAATCTGATCCCATGAGCTCTGTTTTCTTTGAATCCGAACATTCTCATAATTATTATCTACTGTGGCCAGCGGTTCCCTATTCTGGCGCTAGCCCAGTTCAAGGTCCTCTGGCATTACTCCTAGTGTTCCAAGGATGACAGGTACTATTTCCACTTCCGCTTGTTGAAGTCTCCTTATTTCCATCTTTAGAGCTTTGTACATTTTCATCTTTTCTTTTCTCTCTAACTTTTCCCCCATCATATGGCTACGTTTATTAGAGCCATTTCTGAGTTTTCCTTATTTATCAGAATTAGTTCCGGTCTTTGACTCTTGGTCTAAGTGTTTTCTGTCTGTAATTGTTGTTAGGCTATTCTACTGGAGGGTTGGCTCCTTTATTCATTTTGAGCTAATGATTGGCATTTATTTATGATTTGGTTGATTGCCTTCATGTTCTCTTCTTATTTGCGCTCATAGGTGATGTTGATATTTGGACATCTATTTTATTTTGCACATACCTAGTACGTAGTGCTTTGTCTTGTGTTGCCATCAGCACTCCACCAGTCTCTTTCTAGAGCTCTATCTTAGTAAGCCAAAGCCAACTTCCATTCCTGGCTACATCCTAAGTCTGCCTCTGGTACTTGTCGTGTTTTTGTTTGTGTACTGATTGCCTTCACAATGTTTCCACCATTGAGCTTGGACTGTAGTATCGCCGAATCCTAGTGAAGTGTTTACTTTCATTTCTTTGTGTTAGATATTGTCATCTTCCAGGATTCCCAGGTATATGTAGCAGGTCTCTCCTATATCCTTAATGGTTCTGTCATTTGTGAATCGGATTCCGTAATTCGTATCAACCTTTCCTTGTAGTAC
>NC_087212.1:66264617-66284617 GCF_015104395.2 Macrobrachium nipponense | reverse complement strand
CCCACAGAGGTCATTGTGTATGTATGCATGTATACAGTATAGGTATAAAAACCCATAAAAACACCCTGACGTATTCCTGATCGTTAGTGAAATTTGATGGTTTTATGGGACTCTCTACCTTCATAGTACTGCACTGATACTTCACAGGTATATATATATATATATATATATATATATATATATATATATATATATATATATGAAATACAAAAACACTGTATCGTGATTCTCAGTTGTCAATAGAAGGATCCACAGTAATACCCTTGTTCATCAAAGACTAAATCTATTTTGGAAATGCTTAGAAAGGCTTAGAGCCATAGGCATAACTAGCAGTCTATTAATGGGGGGGGGGTGGGGCACGTGGGGCACAGCTGATTATGATGGGGGAGGGCAATGGGCAAGACAAATAAAAACGAATAACCAGTGGATTCATACAATATCAATGATGATTCTCTCTCTCTCTCTCTCTCTCTCTCTCTCAAACCAAATTTGCTTAATGCAATATTCTGAAAGTCTGTGTAAGATGCTCGCTTATCCAGATGTTTTGCCAACTGTTTATATGTCAGTCAGTCCTACGACTTTGCTGCGTTTATTATTATTTTTATTATTTTATATACATTATTATATATACATATAATAACATTTTTGTATAGTACACGTGTGTGTATGTGCAGTGTGCGTTGTGCGTGTTTTGAAGCTTCATTTTCTATCCTATTTTAATTTACAAATTTTACATTATCCACGGAGTTTTGGCCACAAATTATTATCTGTATAAAATTTTATTACATTCTTCTCACTTACATAACGTTTGGAAAATGAATTCGTATACTCCTGAGATCAAGAAAGAAAACTCCACTTTTATCTACTAATAAAAAAAACAGCCAAACTAATTGATGTATAACTTTAATAATAATAATAATAATAATAATAATAATGATAATGATAATAATAATAATAATAATAATATGAAAATTAAGCTTAGGCATTTACTACAAGCTTCATGAACTCAAAATGGGGGCCATTCAAATGGGGTTGGGCGAGGCCACGTGCCGCCCCCCGCTCCCGCCCCCCGTAAAACCCCCGCAGTTTTACGCCTATGCTAGAGCTTTCGTCCCAACCTTCTGTGGACTTCATCACTAAACTAAAAAAAAAGAGCTCTAAGCTTTGTAAATAATGCCAACGTATCTATGACATGACATGTTCTATATATATATATATATATATATATAGTCTATATATATATATATATATATATAGATATTATATATATATATATATATATATATATATATTATGTAGGATATATCTATATACATATATATATATATATATAATGTATGTCTGTCTATATAACTATATATATATATATATATATATCTATATATATATATATAATATATACATACATCATATACATACATCTATATATATATATATTATATATATATGTATATATATATATTATATATATAACATGTCATGTCATAGATACGTTGGCAATTCATTGCGCACACATGGAAAATAGGCAAAATGCAAGTCAATGACTTATTATTGGTGGTCATAGCCAGTTATCCGGCATTAGCCATGACTCATTCTTTTCTCCTATGGTCCTTGACTTGTTTTCAACCTGTTTGTGATACGTGTATTTGATCTGTTTCCGATTTGTGTGTGTGTGTTTTTTTTTACATGATTTACTGGAGTGTGGACGAATCGCCTTTTTCGAATTTAAATGGTTTGGGCTTCACACAGAGGCAACAGCAACTTATTCATTTGTCTATTTACGAGAGGTTTATATTGATTTCGACTTTGCTGTCAGTATTCCTGTCGAATTCTAGTTCTGCACTTTAAATAGAATTCGCCCCATCTCCACTATGAGAGCTGATTTCTAATTTTACTCTATACCGAACCCAGATGGCTTAGGTTCGAATCCCGGCCTGGCCAGATGCACTTAAAAATAACTCATTTATACGTCATTCTCTTTGAGAGCAAGTTACTCCCAAAGTAAAGTGAAATCGACCTGAAGGGATATTTATGAGGTTTAGTAGACATATCGGAGGCTTGCGGACTGTCGTGGATAAATAACGGCCTCCACGGAACTGAAAGTCACTGTCTGAATTGATAAACCAGTTGATGATCCCATTAAATGGCTGTAGTGAAAGCACTGAAAGCACTTGGCAACAGAAATCACGGTGCAGAGAACGAAGTGATATTGCAGTGCTTTGGTGTCACGTTATAGTGTCTCAGTTTCATTAAATAACTAGTTAAAAAATGCGCCGAAGAATTAGTTTTCTGTCCAGCTTATAATGCTGTATGAAACTCTCAGTCGCGTCTCTTGAAACTTTCAGCCACAGCCCGGTGGCGGCCTGTATTGTTGGCACCTGCAGCGGAGCCAGACGCACGATTATGGCTAACTTTAACGTTAAATAAAATAAAAACTACTGGGGCTACAGGGCTGAAATTTGGAATGTTGATGATTGAAGGGTGGATGATCAATATACCAATTTGCAGCCCTCTAGCATCAGTAATCTTTAAGATCTGAAGGCGGACGGACAGAAAACTAAAACGCAGATGGATTTGTCGAACGAGAGAAAATTATCTGAAATGTCTTCAGTTATATGCGGCTAATTTTTAATTCATTGATTTGTGGCTCTGATCGTTTTAGCGTCTGCTTTTGAGAGAGTGAGAAGCACAGTACTCTCTGTCTACGTAAGGAGAGTAAGTTGGTGGGTCCAGTAATTGTGACCTTGTACCCAGAATTCACATCAAACCTGTTCAGGCGGCAAGAGAATTTGTTTTTCTTTCTCTGACTTGCATGTTATGTTTGGGATCTTTTAGCATTGCCTCTAACGCGCGTATTTATCTATAACGATTGCCTTTCATCCTCAGATGTTTTGAGGCTCGTATCAAATTTCGCAGTTGATTACTCGTTGCGGGCGAAAGAAGCTGTTTCTGCGTTATTCCACCTTTCTAAGGAACGGTTTTTATTTCTTATGTAGCGCTGGGCTACCACAATGATGCTGTAATTATATCCTTGCGCCAAATTTTTGTGATCAATCTTTTTTTTATCTTTTTACTCGTGGCCATTGCTTTCAAGTTGCATATTGTTTACTGTGTAAGCATCGCTTCACTTTCATGAATGAGTCTCTAGTCTATTTGATACAAAAACATTATCTGCAACCTTTGTAGGCCTGTCATTATGTAGATTTGTAATTCAACAGTTCCAGTTGTTTACTTGTATTGATACATCTCTCAGTTTCTGGGGTCAAGGTATACAACCTTGGAGTTAGGTAGTTCTGTCAGTACACCTCATGTGATGCACTGTAGGTATTAGTAAAGGTTCTTTACATCGTCCCTTCGGTCCCTAACTGCAGCCACTTATAAATAGCCTTTGAATTGACCTCTACTCCCGCCTCCTTGCTTTCAGCTCGCTGTCCAACCACTCCAACTCCCTCCTTTCACTATATTGAGCGCTGAATGGCTGAAAGTGCTCCTGTGCTTGGTTTTATCGCCAAATTCTCATAATTCTTCATCATCATCAGTGAACGCAAGCGTTCATAATGGTGCAACTACATAAAATGGTTGAGGGCTATAAAGCATTGAAAGCCATCGGTCATCATAATTCAAATGAAGCCCCGACACAGCGTCTGGTAATTGGTTCAATCTTGAGCTTTTCAGCTGTTCAACAAAAGGGAAAAAAAAAGAAGCGGGTAAGGGCTGCCTAGCAGTGTTTGCAAGCAGCGTTGATCAGTCTGACCCCATCGCGCTAATGTGAGCTCATGTGGACATTCATCAGACTACATTTGTTTGCTGTGCCCGACTCGCCTCTGGCGCATCCTGCCGCCATGACCCAGCAATGGCACATTTCCAAGATGGCAGGCAAATCTAGGTTGAATCGATCATCCTATGTGGGCAGCGTCAGCGTCCTTTGGAACCTGGAAGTCTTCGGTTAAATCAGTGACTTAGGGAAGTCGAGGCCCAAAGAAAAGTTATTGTGGACTTTGGAGGAAATAGCCACCGATCGAGTTCTGTAGAAAGAACGACAAAAATACCAGATGAATGAATAGTACAAGCAGAAGGGAGTGGATATGTAGTACTGTCACTTCGTATTGCTGTGCTATTTGACCTTGTGAGGGGAAACTATGTATTTGGTTGTTCGTATTTATATACTATAACTTGAAATGTTAAACGTGAGTCATATACTCTTCATATAAATTAAACTATTTACTAAATTATTTATAATAGAAAAGTTGTCATAGAACTTTCGTGGTCATGAAATATTGTTGTGCTTGTTTTATTTTCTTCGTTGTTGTGTTTGAGTACTTACGGGTTTCTTTTATTCTCTTTCTCTCTTCTCTTTATAAGTCTTCTTCGGTAGCTTATTGGTAATGTTTGGAAGGTTATCTGTTATATGGGCTAAACTTCAATTATCACTTGGGATGAGTTTTCTTTTCTTAGGAACATTGTAGATTAATTTCTTTTCATTTCCATGTCTCTCAGGAGGCTTAGGCATGGATACTGATCCTTTGATTCTGGGCAAGTTAAACAACACTTAACTAATCTTACTTATAATTAGAGTATTAGTTCACAATTTCACTTTACACAACACTACACAGGGAACAGAGGGAGATTGGACATAGCCTCCCCGTATAAGGCTTAGATCCTAACTGGGTTTCTCAGAGTCCTCAAGTGAAGTCTGAATCTAACTCACACAATTAAGCTCCTCCTTAACTTCTACTAAGACACATCCTACCTTCTTGAGTGGCTTTCCTTACTTCCGGTGCCACCCTTAGATTAGTCTTATTGGTTCCGTTAATCTACGGTAACCACCCACTGAAGGTGTCAAAGTTCAAATTTTCCACTGGAGTTTGCAATTTACTGTTTTGGCAAACTGCGGCCTGTGTTTAGTCTCGTTTTCGAAACTGCTATTTCTGCAGTCTGATACTGCCACACATCTACTCCCTTTTCTACCTCTCCTGGTAGACTTTCATTACTCTACCCTCACTCTATATATACTTCTACCAGTGGATTTTCCTATCTATTTGTCCCTACATATTTATAGACAGACTCCTGTTGTTTCCTAACAATATAACTACAATTAATGATGGGGACGAAAAAAAGTAAATCCTAAGCGCACCATAAGTCACTGAAATCATTTTAGACTACTGCTGCTGGCGAAGAACTTCACAAGAAATTGATGGCTGTAAGAGAATACGCTGTCAAATTTAAAGAAACCCGTTTCCCTCGGTAAAATGAGTCAAAAGACGTTTTCACTTGTAACAGGAGATGAGCCAGGGAATTTGATCAGAGTGACATGTGATCTGGGCGCGGTAAACCAGGATTGAACAAACGCTTTTCTCACAGTGCTTCGGCAGTGACAACAGGAGACACGGAAGGATCTCAAAGGAAAAATAAACAAGAATGCGAGGCTGCTATAAGCGACATGATTGGAAAAACAAATCCCAGAAGAGCCACTTGTCATGTGAGAAGCTTCTTCCGTTTTTGCTATCGGCCGAAAAATGATTTTTTGCCAAAGGTTGTTGATGTTGCTGTTACTTAGTATTCAGTGACGTTAATCATTTTTGCTTACGGTCCGATGGTTAAATATTGTCCTAGAAATTTAGTTTATATTTACGTTGGAATTCGAATCCTACTGGAAAAGGCAGACATAACACAAAATATGTTTCCGGTATGGAATTGGATAGGATTGCTCGCAAGTTGTTGAGATATTCTGGTAGGCTCAGCCTTATACAAACTTCGTACTGTATTGCTGGGCGTTACATAATTCTGGCCTTGTAGTTTGGGTGGTAGCGCGTCTGGCTTATCGCTGGACTTTCCGTGTTCGGCTCTCGAGCCGAGCGTAGGGGGACAGGTGGGCAAGTGGGCGTGTTCCTTGAAAACCCGGTGAGTCCGCTGTGAATTGGGTACTTGGTTGTTAGAAGACTGTTGTGGGTCGCATTGATGGAGAGCCTCGACGAGGTCATTCTCACCCCTACCTTGTGATACCATTCTTAAGATGAACCAAGTTTTCACCAGCCTGATTCCCGTAGGGGTTAGTTCTGTTAGTGTGTCTCGTAGGCATTGCTAAAGGTTCTTTGTAGCGTCCCTTCGGCCCCTAGCTGCAACCCCTTTTATTCTTCTTACTGTACCTCTGTTCATAATCTCTTTCTAACATCTTACTTTCCACCCTCTCTTACCAATTGGTTCATTATGCAACTGCGAGGTTTTCATTTTATGACACCTTTCAAACCTTCTTACTGTCAATTTCATTTTCAGCGCCTGAATGACCTCATAGGTCCGAGCTCGTAGCCTATGGACTAAATTCTATATCTATTCTATCCCATTCACTTGCATGATAGAAACTTGCGTATTAGTGCAAATCTCCCCCTCTCCCTTTTTTTTATTAGATGTGAGAGGAGGATTTGCTATTACACAAAAATTATCGACCATTGTTCGTGTTGTACATATATCCATATTATTATTATTATTCGATAATGATATTGTGGCCAAAATTATATGAAACTTTCCTTTTAGCCTAATATTTTAGTTTGTAATCTAGTTCTCTTTCGGCGTTAATAAACTAGATGTTGCGACGCTAGTTTTAATGACGATAAATCAGTCAATCATATTGCGAAAATACAGAACCCAATGTGAACACCAAGAAATTATTAACCAAAGGAACGATGAACGGGAAAGAAAGGCATAGTATCTCTCTCTCTCTCTCTCTCTCTCTCTCTCCTCTCTCTCTCTCTCTCTCTCTCTGGTATACCTTGTATTACGTAATCCAACCTTTCTGGCCGTCTCTGGCATCACAATTTCCGTGTAGAGTTTCCTTGTATCACGACGAGATGCGATGAGGTGTCTTCGAACTCTACCTGCTTGTATTTTTCGACAGTAGTGCTTTTTGAAATTGGGATTTATACTTCTGGCCTTGGATCTTCCATTTATTATTTAAATGTACAACATTTTTCTCAAAATATTGTATATTAACTTTCATTGGAATAAATTCTTGGAAACTTCTCACCAGCAAATAGGTTTTTTCATTATGTCTGGCCTTGTGTTTTTAGGTCAGCTTTGAAGTACCTGTATAGGATGTCTGTGGATAGGCTGGAAGACTAACTTCTGTAGTGTGTTTATACCGCCGGCGACTCTTTATTTATTTATCACTTAAGGCACTTTAACACAGACATACACACCTCATGCCTTTACAAATCTACTCACACACCTTTTTTTTTTTTTTTTTTTTTTTGTGTGTACTTGGTATTCTCTGAGTGGGTTTTTTTCCCCCGTTTTGTTTTTTTTTTTTTTTTTTTTTTTTTTTTTGTGCATTTGGTATACGGTTTTTATTATTATTTATTTTTCTATTTTTTTGCCGTTTGTTGCACTTGATATTCGCTACTTTCTCTTGCACTTGGTATTTTTTGGGGAGCGGGCGGAGGGCAACTTTGTATTCGCTGGGTTTACCCCCCCCCCCCCCCCCCCCCCCCACTCTCTCTCTCTCTCTCTCTCTCCTCTCTCCTCTCTCTCTCTCTCTCTCTCGGTATTTGCTTGTTTTTTTATTTTTTAATATATTTATTTTTTTCCCGTTTTGTTGCACTTGGTATTCGCTGTTTTATTCTTCGTTTCTTTTTTTTGACCGCAGTATTTTTTTTTCCGTTTTGTTGTTCCGTTTGTGTGTGTGTTGTTTTTTTCTTTTGTGGTGCACTTGGTATTCGCTGTTTTATTCTTCGTTTCTTTCTTTTTTTTTTACCGTAAAATTCGCTTTTTTTTTTTTTTTTTTTTTTTTTTTTTTTGTGCCGTTTTGTTGCCCTTGGTATTCGCGGTTTCTGTGTGTGTGTGTGTATGTTTTTTGTTCTTTTGTGGCGCACTTGGTATTCGCCAAAGGGTAGACGTTCCTCTGTATGTCTTTTATTAATGAGTAAACCGCATGAATTTCCCTTTTTAGTGCCGTGAATTAATGTCGCAAGCTTAGGTTGTGTTTACCTCTCCCCATCCCCACCCCAACCCCTCCTTTCATTATTGCCTAGTAGTGTGCAGAGGAGGCTCGTCCACATGCGAAGCGAGTATTTGTGATTCCCCGCATGAATCAGGGTTATCATCAAATCATCAAATGGCAGACTTCCCTCTTTCGCCATTCATTTCACGAATACCAGGTTCTTTTTCCTCTGCGTCCTCGTGTAGTATTTGTTTTCGGTCGCTAATCCAGTTGGTGGGCAATGCCTTGCCTCAACGTTTGCTTTATTTCTAATTATAATCGTGACGCAATTCCCTTCAGCAGTTGGAGTGTTTGTGCGTTGACAGCTTGGTCTGTTTTCGTACAGTTCGCAGAGGATGATATGGTTACATTTAAATATACTTTCATTTGCTCTCTCGCCGTTAGTGTTTGTAATCCTTAATGTCTCAGTGGCGTGGTTGGTATGGTCTTTACCTGCTACCTCGGTGGCCGCGAGTTCGATTCCTAACCATTCCATTGAGGGGTCAGAGATGTGTATTTCTGGTGATAGAAGTTCACTCTCGACGTGGTTCGGAAGTCACGTAAAGCCGTTGGTCCCGGTGCTGAATAACCACTGGTTCCATGCAACGTAAAAACATCATACAAACAAACAAACAATAAATGTCTCCTCTGTTATTTAAGGGATATCTTAAGCCTTCGTCCTGCTGGGGGGGGGGGGGGGGGGTAAATTCTGTATTCCAAATGGTTTAAGATATGTCACGGGACGCTACAGCTTTAGAATAAAGATAGAAAGTAATGAATATTCTGTGTGAGGCACTGTTGTCCGGGCATTTACAGTTGATGCGGTTGATTGCCATATTTCATGTTGAGAATTCTTTTTCTGACTCGAATATTTACACGGAAGTAAAGTTATGATTTCTGTTTGCCAGTATAATATTTTTTTTTTGGTCTTCGCCAGATCTCTAGATTTCAGTAACTGGTGAGGTCATTGTTTTTGAGCGCAAGCAAGCAAACAGCGTACAGGCGTGCACGTAAACAGATTTTACACCAAGTTTTTAATGTAGGTATATTGCCTTTCCATCACTAAATTATTTCTTTTTATCGAAGCTAATTTATTTTAGATATTTCGTTTTAGTTTATTAGATTACTGTGAAAAAATGGAATGCCGTTCATCGTCTTCTACCCAGATGTATTTTTAGCTAAACTCAACATGGAGATTCAGGCTAGTTATTGGAAAGCCCATTACACGACGAGTCCCTGCCCATATATACCCAGGTGATGGTTCTGTTATATTAAGGAAAAAAATTTATATTTTTTAGGTTTTTTACCTTCCTATATATTTGATAACATGTCCTCGAAAATTCCATAACAATACAAAGGGTTGACAAGCTATATCAATTCATCCAGATGATATTGGTATTGGGAATAAACGAAGGAATGAGAATTAAATCGAAGTTAAGGAAAGGGGTTGTGTAACAGCTAGCTAATGTTAGTGGTCTGACAGATTTCAGATTCTTTTTATATAGAACTGGGACTCCTGAATTTACGAAGGCAGGCACTTACAAACTTAGCATTGTACCTGTATGTTGTCTTCTCTGTTTTTGCCCTTCGTCTTATGCTAGTGAAGCACCATTTTCATGCAGAGTTGTTGTTATAGCACTGTTTAACCTCTCGGCGTCATTCAGAGGTTTATGTGAATCTGTGTCAAAAGTATTCACAGTCAAAAAAATAAATAAATAAAAATGGTAGGTAGGAGAAAAAATTCGTTAATGCGTACTAACGTCTGTGTCCGCCTGTCAGATGTCGCCAGCAATTGTAGAAAGGAAATACAAATCAGTAGTTTATGCTCATGAATCCTGCTGGGGACATAGGTTCTGCCCTTGCTACCACTATGTGAATTGTATACTGCCTCGGTGTTTTAATTCCTTTGCCGTTTAGACGCTTAAATGTGAGATCTTTGAAGATTTACTATTTCCTAGATTCAAAGTTATCGGTCCTGGTGAAAATTCTAATTTACAGACGTGTCAGGAAGTCAAGATGTACTTTTGAGGTTTGCTAATACTTTAGAACTGACATACAAAGAAACTGGAAATAACGTTTAAAGGTACCAGAACATAACCTGGGTCAGAACTTTTTGCTTTGAATCGTAGGACAGCAGCAACAATGACAGAGGTATTGTAGATGAATGATGGAGAATCATGATTTTATGATCTTGAAAGTTTGTACCGTCATCTCTGTATCATGGCATTTGATCAGCGACAGGTTGCCGTCTTTACTGTTTTGATAATGTTTGTTTAGACTATTGGAACTGCACAGAATTTTGTTGTTGTTGCTCAGGACTTATTTTGTTCTTTTTAGCCTCTTTTAGCCTGTTTCTCGCGCCTCTTTTTCGGTGTTTCTCTTTACATTCATTTTGGCTTTGGATTTCATTAGTAACAAGAAAACATTCAGAAAAAAGAGGCTAATGCATACAAATAAAAACAATGGGAATAGGACAATAAGTTAAGCCAAGGTTTTGATTTTTAACTGGTTGTATGAAATTCAGTGTCCAGAGTGAGTTTTGTAATGTACATCAAGAGACTATGCTCTTTTAGCTCTGTGTTTTCTACTCCTTTCCGAAATTAAAATTCTCTGCGTCTATCTTCTTGCCTGATCGATATGCATCCAAGTGACCTTATATAGAAGACTGGCTTGGCTTGGCATCAGACCCATTGATCTTGCTGATATACCAAAGTTCCCAAACACTCCAGCTTTTGCAAAAGTGTGTGCGGAATGTATCCATGTGACTCAGGAATATTTGAAATATTATATTACCTAAAACACTGAGTAAAACCTAAATGGAATACAAAGATTTTTTTTATAATTCTGATATGTGATCATACCTTGGGTTATTTGAAATAGGATAACTCCATTAAAAACCAATTTTTTTTATTCTCTCTCTCTCTCTCTCTCTCTCTCTCTCTCTCTCTCTCTCTCTCTCCATGAAGGGGTGCGTTCTCACTCCAGTAAAACAAGTAATAAGCACAAAGCGGACAATTGTAGCAAACACCTCACAAATATGCTTGGCACTTTTACCAGTGTTTCATTGGATTATCCAGAATTTACTTAAGGTTTGCTCCCCACTTACGATCGTTGACTTGTTTACAACCTGCTTCTGTTATGTATGCAATATGTTGCCGACGTGTATTTTTGAGATGTTTTACAAGCATGGACGGACTATTATGAAACTTTTGCTAAAAACATGCGTTGTTCTATACTTATTGTTTTTATACTAACCTGATAGGAAATCCTTTTTCCTTGGAAAAAAAACTGATATCTAAGTCTTAATAATAACATCAGCTACACACGGAGGTTATCTGAATAAAAAAATAGTTTTTTTTTTTTAGATTGCATAAAATCTGCTACCTTACTCGTTCCTAGCGGTGGTTTTGAATTCTGAAATCATTCGTTTCATCCAATTTACGTGTGTTCCTGGCATTCTCCGCTTTACCTCTTCTCTTCTTCATTCTTCATGTTAGGCAAAGATTTAATCTCGTCATGTCATCTCGGTTACCGCTTTCGTTAACATTATCTCCAGTTGTTGTTCTTCTTTGTCTCTCCTATTCAGTAACTCGACCTTTACCTTTTATCAACATTTCGGTGCTCAGGTTACTTCAAACTTGTATTGAGGTAAATCGCGAAAGAGTTCACATTACTGAATCTGCCTTTGAAGAACTGGGGATTTGATTTCCTTCTCAGAAGTTCCCTTCTTCGTCACGGTGCAGAGGCACTCTCATTTTGCCTTCGTCTGATTCTGTTTTTTTGTTTTGATCGCAAATTTCAGGCTGCAGAAGCTTTTGTTTCTTGCTGTAGAATGAGTCGATCAAAGGCCGTTTTTCTGATTGAAAAACATGGCCTTCATCTTTTACTTTTTAATGAAAAACATTGCCTTCATCTTTTACTTTTTAATGAAAAACATTGCCTTCATTTTTTACTTTTTAAACGGCTACTATTTTGGCCCCTACTACATTCAAGTGGGAGAAAGACGTCACACAACAGCATCATAAGACCCATTACATATCATGTGTTGTAGCTTTTTAGATCAGTAAGCCTAAGGCTGCTGGTTTCCATTCTCACCGAAGAAATCTTGGAATATCCCCTCACTGACAAAGGTGGGTAACCTTAATAAAAAAAAATGCACTTGTGAATACCTCACTGTTATCTAGTGATCTCTGTGGGACGGGAAAGTTAATTGTCATCACTTGATATTTCCAAGGCATTTGATATAGTATGGCATAAGGCTGTCTTTGCCAAACTTTGTGGTTATGATTGCACTCCTCTCTGTAAGCATATTTTTTGGTTTCTGTTCTCTGACCTGCTCTTTTCCTATTTGATGAAAGCCCCCGTAAGTCTGTCTCTACTCTCCGTAGTTTTGCTGATTCAGCCTTCATTATTTCCTCCTCTTTCACCTGTTGATTGCACTCAGCATTGAATTGCCATATTTTTGTCCATTACCGCCGATGTTGTGAGCTTATCTGGAAGGGCATCATGCAACCTAGTCACATTCGAAGCACTTAAGACAGATTCTTCCTATTTCTGTCTTCTTCCTTCTAGTTGTTCAGTGGTATTGTTTTTGATGGAAATTTAATTGAATCTGTTACTTTTATCATTTTTTGGGTGTTTAGGTTGCTTCCAATTTCTCGGGGAGATAACATTTCAACTGTAAAATCTGCCCTAAACAATTGAATTTATCAATTAGACCCCGTGAATTTATTTCATTCTCTCGTTTGTTAGAGATATACGTATGTTTGGCCTATTCCTTTCTGTCTGAAATACATCTTCTGACCTCTCTCCAGCATTGTCGTCTTTGCCGCTGGGTGGCTTCTCTCTTTTCACAGGTAGTGTTTCGGTCACTTGTGTTGGATCTACATCTTCACCCGTTGTTACTGGATGACCACTTTCTCTCTCTCTCTCTCTCTCTCTCTCTCTCTCTCTCTCTCTCTCTCTCTCTCTCTCTCTCCTAGAAACAGGAATGAGGTTCCCCGCCCCATTTACCTTTGCTTACATACAGACGTGTTTCTTTACGCATCTTAGGGCATTTGTGCCCCGAAGATGCGTGAATAAATACGCGAGAACGTCCTGCATTGACTAGTTATCACATTTTTCTGCATACTTCAAATCAACTTGACAGCAAAGGATTCGCCTATTTCTTGGCATGTCTTTACTTTAATGTTGTTTTTACCCACTGCATGTAATAAGTTACCCACGAGGTCTAGATAGATCCAAAGAGACAGATAGACAGATAGAATAATTCTGGGCCTATCCAAGGCTAAGCGTTGTACCCGTCGTGTGCGGTGGTCAATTTGGTCAATGACACTTCCATCAGCTGGTCTCTTTATCCGGTATATTACGCAACACGTCTTGTTTCTTTCAGGCAACTGCTCATACATTTGCTGAAGTCTGTATTCTCGCTTATAATAGGCCAAAATATCAATTTTTTTTTTTCAGTCGTGTATTTACTGAATGTTCATTTTAAATATCATTCCTTCTCAATGTTCTGAAGTTCATTATAGATTATATAATAGTGTTGTGACGTGCAGTAGATAGTATTGAGCATTTCCCCTCGTTTTCCAAATTCTGAGCCTCCCCCAGCATATTAGTGATCCTGTATACTGTGTAAAGCCCAGTTATGTTTGTCTTAATTTTTTTTTAATGATGTGCGGGAAGTTTAGAGAATTTGAGGTTATGTTTCACTTTTTATTGCTCGCTGGGAAAGCAGCTAAAGGAGCTAACAACAACGTCTTCCAAGTTCATGAGCTTTTTTATTGAGGAAAGGAGGGGTAATGCCTTTAAGAAATGAAATTTTATTGTAGGAGAGAGAGAGAGAGAGAGAGAGAGAGAGAGAGAGAGAGAGAGAGAGAGATCGTCATTTGAATGGGTCTTTTCTTACCAATCAACCACAAAGAAGAAGAAGCAGCGCTTCTTGATACTCGGGTTTTCGTAAAGGTGTATTTTCAGAGCATTGTACCTGCTACGTAGTAAATAATTTAAAGCCATGTCAACTTAAGCGTATACACCTAATCAAGGGGCAGTTTAACGAGGTCCCTTCATTCCGTGGGAGATTCACTGGGTGAATTGGTCTCGGGCAAGTCATGGAGTCATGAGGCGACTTACAAGTGGTGACGGTACTTGGGATGTCAGGGTCCGAAGAGCAACTTTGGATCTTGTGTGATACCAAATCAGCAGCTTCGAAGCGTTTATGGATATAAGTTGATGTAAATTAACGATCGAACCTTTGTCTATGGAGTATGAGGACTGGCATCTTGCTTTTTTAGGGAGTTCGGCGATGTTAATTATCATACGGTAATCTAAAGAAGCAGGCCTTATTGATATGGAGACTTGTTTTCCTTCAAACAGCCATGTCAGTCACATATAGAGATAAGATAGAAGTAAACAGTCACAAAGTGTTCAGCACCATATCAACGTCAAATAAGCTGGGGATACCTCCTGTCATGTGTCTAGTTCTTAGTGAAATGGGCAATCCTGTAAACTATAATAATTAAAATGTATAGTTATTCACAAAGGGTGGATATCATTTTGAGTATCTATAGATTTCAGCTTTTATTGTTCATAGGGTTGATCATTTCACTAAAAGCTACATATATCATAGGAGGTATCTCCAGTTTGACGTTCATTTGTCGTTGAATAGTTTCTGACTTTATTTCTTGTAAAAAAAATTTTGAATATCACATCTTCTGGGAAGATGACGAAGTATTTATTGCACTGAAAACCTTTGCATACTGTTTCAGATAATTACAGTTCATATGTTGTCACTGTCTACATAACTTCCAGTGGCTCTTATTAGTTCTGTAATTTTCACGAGAAGGGGGAATGTTTGCGTTATCTGTATCTGCCGCAATGCTATAGTGAAATATGGAAGGATGCAAGAGACCCTTCGATCTATTTCGTAATATTTGAAAAACTTGAAAGAAGGGTATGTACTTTTTTCCTTTTTTGGGGGTGGGGGGGGCGTGTAAGATGGCGACGGCCACGCAAGAAATGCCTTTGCCTTTGAAGTTGGACGTAATAGACGTGATGGATGAAAGGCCCAATGCTGGCATTTCAGGACGCATGAATGAATTTGGCCTCAGCGGTGATAGCGGTGGGAGATAGCGCACAAGGGCCACTAGGGATACGGAGAGGATCACCCACCTAGCGGATGTGGGTGACTTAGCCGAGCCTCAAGTGCTATTGGATGGGGAGATAATATTGATTTTTGATTCATTGTTGGAGGAGTCAAAGGGATAAGAGAGAGAGAGAGAGAGGCTGGCAGGGAGAGACGTGGGCGGAGGAGAAAAAGCAAGAGCGAGGAGAAGACGAGAACGAGTTGAGGAAAGATCTTTTCTGTTCTGTGCTCTTGTCGGAGTCTCCTAGAACTAATGTTAGGGCTACTGCCACTTGTACCCTTTGCCTCATGCTGCCTACGTTAACATTAAAAAGAATAGTATATTCCTGACGACATCGCCATACACGAACAAGTTCCCGGTGACAACTTGCTGTTAAGAATTTTTAAACCTAAACATTCTATAGAAGAAGCAGAAAGAGAGGGTAGGGCGAAGTGCACTCAAATATACTCGCACACTTTTCAAGCTAAAATCTTGAGGGTGCCCCATTGTGACGTCAGCACTGCTGTAGTGTTGTGGGATATTGATGATTAGTTTTTTCTTCTTCTTTATTTCATACCTCTCTTGATAGACACTCTCTCTCTCTCCCCTCTCTCGTCCACTCTCTCTCCTCGGCATCCCCCTCTCATCTCGACTCCCTCTCGCGTCTCTCCTCTCTCTCCTCTCCTCTCTCTCGTCTCGTCTCTCTCTCTCTCTCTCTCTCTCTCTCTCTCTCTCTCTCTCTCTCTCTCTCTCTCTCTCTCAATTAACTGCGTAGTATGTGTGGCGTTGTAAAGATGGATGAAATTAAGAATGTGGAAATACAGAGAAGTAGGAAGGAGAAAGAATGGATCACATTATCTTGAGATGGTTAGGTCATATGGTAAGAATAGGCCATGGTATAGCAGATGGATGAAAAGTTAATAGTCTAAAGTATGAAAGGGGAAGGAAGAGCGCAAGAGGGCATGATGAAAAAGGTTTTTGAAAGGAAGGACTTTAGTAAACAAGAAATTGTAAGAATATGTCCTTGTTGGGGTGAATAGCACACCGTATTTGAAGAGAGTTTGACTCACCCAGGATATGAACCTTCGTTATAGATGTATGAAGCTGCCAGTACTGAGATTTTACTTCACAAGGGGTTCATCCACGATTGAACAGTTGCATGAGTATAGCAATGACCATTGTTTCGTATTTTCTGTGGAGCCACTCGGTGTTAGAGAGCGGAGGTCGGTGCTAAGAAATTTTCACACTCATTTTGCGGATAGGGCACCATTGCAGAATGCTCGATCACCCGTAAACTGCATGGGGTTATTTCTTCGGGGATAAAACCGTGGAATTTATTTCCTTTTCCTTTTACAAAAACGGTTTTGAAAACTGCAGGAGATACCGAAACCAAGACAATACGACACTACGTGGGCGGGAATGTTATGTTGTAACTAAGAAAGTCTACGGGTTTAGGTCTCCGGATGTCACAGATTTGTGAACACATTAAGTGGGAATTTGAACAAATGTGAAGTTTTGGTGTGAAAGGCTGCAACTTTGCAAACTGTAATACCAGTCCTCGTGAAATGCTGCATGTGTGGTCCGAAATGCAAGTAGCTAGGTTCCGCAATTTTAAATAAGCACACATATATAATATAATATTTGAGAATTTTTATGCATGTCATTTTATACGGAATCCTGCATAATGCCAATATGCAGAATGAGGGTAAGGTCGTTCTTAGGGTTAAGAGTTCAAATGGGAATTCAGACTTATGAACCACACTAAGTAGAGTTTTAACATGTTGTATAATCACTAATGAAGTCATTTTCTAGATGGAGGTGTTAAAGGTTAAATAGTTTAACTGTGGCCCCAGTTATTGAACTGTAGTTCACTATAGTGTTTCTCGGTGGTTTGATCTCACAACTAATATTTCCATTCTCGTGCACTTCCCAGTCCTTGTCAGTCGTTCGCTGTCAATCTTGAATCACTATTTATTTCTTCATTTGTCAACTCTCATCTCGTGGGCAAATCTGAATGGTGTCCCATTCAGGTTCAATGCCTCAGAGCCTTGGTGTTATTTTGTCGTATACCATTTTTTTTTTTTTTTTTTTTTTTGTTTTTTTTTTTTTTTTTTTTTTCCAGTATTCGTTCAGATAACAGTTCGACTGAAACACTTCTATCCACAATCTGGGTCTCCAAATTGCGATCTTTCCTGGATCACATATTTAAAAATGCTGTATGTTCTTTTAAGGTAATGTGTTTCATTATGTTCTTTTATTCATCGAATTTACTAAATGTAGGATTTCTGTGCCCCGCGGGAATAATCTCACATATGTGATGCTTCTTTGTCTCTCTTCTCTATAGTGTTAAAGACCGTTGACATGGTTTTTTTCTATAGGTACTGTTTTGGCCAGTGTTCTCATACAGCGTTGTAACTCATATTAGTCTGTCACTTTACACATTTACAGGGAGTTCGCTACTGTATCACAGAGGCAAGTTAATTACCCATAGAATGGAACGTCAAAACGTTTTCCCTTGGAACTGGGGAACATACTGAAATGATTGATAGTCATTGAAAGGGATCCCTTTCGTGTTACCAAAAGATCAGGATATAGAACGTGGATCATCCTTGAAAATGACAGAGAGAAAATATCTAGCAAGGAAGCAACCGCAGATTGTATGAAGGATAACAATCAAGTATTCTTTGTCTAGCATCGTCATTTACACTGATTTTTTTTTAAAGTATATCAAGAAGGGAATTTATCTTAAAACTCCTTATTCATATCTTCATGAAAGTAATACCGTGGATGAATTATATTTTGACAGTTTTTATTCAGAAATTTTCTCCAGCCCCCGAAATGGTTATAGTCTATACCTTCCAGTGTCCTAATAATATTAAGTAGCTCTTGCCACTTTGGGAAGGATGTGAATTCAAGTTGTATTAAAGAACGTCCCCCACGTGGAGAGGTTGGAGATGAGAATGTTCTCTATTCTCAGAGACTGGCTATATATAGTACGGGCTTTATAGATCAAAGTGCTCTTGAGGAATTGAGGATAATCCCAAGTCTCCTCTCCATGTCCCGTTTATGCAACTGTCCCACGGAAGGGAAGGCTCTTCAATTGGTCTGGCATTTTGCACTTAATGTAGTTCTTTTATGCCTGTGATCCATTCGGATTTGATTTGAGTCCACTTCTCCGTTCTTGCTAGACTGACACGAATTATGTTTTTTTTCTTTTTTTTTTTTTTGTCCATTCAGTTTATTGACAAATTTGGAAGGTTAAGTACAGTTGTAATTAAAGGAAGAGATACCGCTTCCCCTATTTTTTGATGTCTGTAAGCTTATGAAACTCATAAAGAGTTATCAGATCCTCTCGGATACCAGCGAGACATGAGAACCTTTAAGTGTTGGGCGCACATTTTTATGTTACCTCAAATGATTTATGTCTCTCCAGTCGAAGAAGGCGCTTTTTGTGGTTGTTTCTTATTTCTTTTGAAAATGAAAATCGTTGAACATTGCAACAGAAGTTTGTTAAAATACGTAAGGTATTTCATATTTTTATGAAATCATAAAAAGTTAAGAAGTATTAGATAGCCAAAATGGCTATTTATGAAGACAATTAGATTTCCATTTAGTTTTTTTCTATTGGCAGCCACACTTAACCATGGATACCGTTTTTTACAATGAAGGCAAACTTTAAATGGTTTCGACGACACTTTGATTTAACGTGTACACACATCACACACACACACACACATATATAAAATATATTATTATAATATAGAATATGAACCTTATTCATATGAAACAACCCTGCGGGAACTATTGACTTGAAATTAAAGCTGGCAAAGAATATGGTGGTCATTAGAAAGAAGTAACAGAAGGTCATGGGAAATACGGAAAAAAAGGGGTCACCTAATAAAATAAATTGAAAAAATAAAGTAATGAAAGTAAAGAAAAATAGAAGTGTAATTAAATTATTAAAATACGAGGAGTATTGTAATGCGGTAGTAACGTTTTGCAGCTCCGTTTGAACTTAAGTTCCAATATATATATATAATATACTATATTATATATATATATATATAAATATATATATATATATATATAATATTTATATATACTATATCTATATATATATAATATATATATATATATATATATATATAATTAATATATAGATATATTCTACATTATATATGATATATATATAGTAATTAAATGATTAAATACGAGGAGTATTGTAATGCGGTAGTAACGTTTTGCAGCTCCGTTGAACTTAAGTTTCCTAAATATATATATATATTATATATATATATATAATATAGATATATATATATATATTTATATATATATATATATATATATATATATATATATTATATATATATATATATATATATATATGATATATATGATAATATAGATATATATTCAGCTAAGGCCAAAGGAAAAAATAAAAGAAAGGAGTACAAAGCAGCCTTTCGTGTTATTTCAGCACACTTTCGAGGTACAATTTTTCCTGTGGCTTAGATATATTGTCAAGTAATGTTTCTTGACATATAAGACATACATAATATATATATATAATAATATATATAGATATAAACATATATTATATAGTATATATATTTATATATATATATGATAATATGATATATATGTAATAATATTCAGCTAGGCCAAAGGAAAAACAAAAGAATGGAGTTTCAAAGCCCTTTCGTGTTATCAGGCACACTTTCGAGGTACAATCCTGTGGTTATATATATTGTAAGTTAATGTTTCGTTGCATATAGCACAAACAATATATATATATATATATATATATATATATATATATATTATATATATATATATACACATACATATACAGTTGTTTTGTTATTTATATATTTTACCGAGAAATTCTGCATAATAATTCATTG
>NC_087212.1:66224617-66262117 GCF_015104395.2 Macrobrachium nipponense | reverse complement strand
GTTATAAATATGTGACGCAGAAGATTTTAGGCTTCTATTTGACGCATTGTTGGCTACGGCTGGAATATCTGTCTTGAACTTTACTTAGAATTATTTACTTCGCACAAGGTCGATGTCACCATAGAGAAAACCTGAGTGTCGATGTGACTTACGTTAATGAGCTGGATTTTAAGATCAGAGAGTCACATTTCAAGTTAATGTTGTTTGATGCTATGGCAGTGATTAGTCGAAGTCCAAGCAATTCGCCTTAGTATGAAGCATTGATCCTACCTGGACAGGTCATTATCTTTTGATTTATGGTCTGATGGGAATAATTTTCTGTCCACGCTTCACATGTACGTAGAGGTTACCCTAATGCATTCTCTCTCTCTATCTCTCTCTCTCTCTCTCTCTCTCTCTCTCTCTTTCTCCTCCTCTCTTCTCTCTCACTCTATATATATATATTATATATATATATAATATATATAATAATATATATATATTAATCCAAATATATCTATATATATATATATATATTATATTATATATATATTATATATATAATATACATATATATATATATATATATCACATCACCAGAATTGAGAAAATAAAAGACTAGGTGTAGGTCCTGACTGTTTTACTTCGTTTCTGAGTCGAAACCGGTCTCTTATTTGTTCACCTATGGTTGTGTGTGATAAAGAAAGCACGTGTTAATGTTATGATAATCACATACACCATATACTGAGCATATCATATATATACATGTATGTATGTGTATGTGTGTTTATAATGTTTCTTACTCTGACCAGAATGAAGGTTTTAAAACCCCTTCAGGTTGCGCTCAGTATTCTTCCTCCCTTGAACCCATTGGCTCTCTCACTCTCAATACTCACAGTCATGGTCTCCTCCGCACCCTCCGTTCGAGCACGCCCTCCTCCTTCCACTGCCGTAAAAGAGAAGAGAAACAGGAACATCAACAGCAACAACAAGAACTCCACAGGAGGTCCCCCCATCTCCATCCACAAGACCATCAAACTCCCTCGAAATTTTTCTGCGTTCACGCACAACCTAATCCCGCCCACCCCCTCCCCCCCCCTCCCATTCATAGCATACCCCCGTACTCCAACAACTCCCATCTGATCTCTTACCCACCAATATACTATCCCTACACAACCACTGCTACACACACACACACACAAAATTCTCCATGGTAGTACTACAAGATCTGCAAATATTAGAGTTTATTTTCAAGCAAGAGAACGGTTTCGAAAATCTGCATTCCAAGGGATTGTATATAAAAAAAGAATGTATGTCGCCTACCTAGATGAAACAGCAAGAGAATGTGCATTTCCGTAGAAGGTGGTTAAATAATTACGTTTAATCGTGTCAACCGACTAAAGGGGGGGGGGGGATCTTATAACTTAGAAACAACTGTCGATATAGAAGTTTATCAAGATCAGATGATATAAGCTTTTTTCCATAGCAAGTCATGTCAATAAGTCAAATACCGCATTACAACACACATAATCTCTATCTTGGCCTACCAGTAGGGCAGTTTCAAAAATATAATCCTAAAAATTATATTCGCGTGAATGATAAGTTCACTGAGGTCACCCGCACCAAATATATTGCTAGTACCTACGGGTTTTCTTTGGCCAATATGGAGGGAAAGAGTAAGTTTACCATTGCAGAGTGGTGCGTCAGAAACTAGGATGTTGAATAGCGTTTTGTGGCACCCATAATCTCCTGCAGGAGATATCATGTAATAGGACATTCAGTCAGGAGAAGAAAACTCCTCTCATCCTGTTTTCATAAATAGTCATAAACGCCTAGAAACATTTTGAGGTAACCCTGTGACCCTGCAAACAATGCTCAAGTGAAGGCCTTGCACAGCACCTTCCAGAACTTCTCTCAGACTCCGTAGACATTCAATCTTCACAAGGCAAACTAGGTTGAAAACAAATGTTTCATATTGTCAGTTGATGTCGTTGAATGACTAAGAAACAAATCGAACACTGAAATCTGTCAGGTGATTACATCGATGATGGTGTACAAAGCGTTAAGACAAATTCCGTCTTATATATAAGAATCTCTCAGACAGGACAACCTTCATAATCCCGAGAGGCCCACGCCTTATATTGTCTGAGAATAAGAAAACAGAAAACAATTAAGGTCGATACCGCCGAACTCGAGCTGAGCCCTTAGAATAACCTGCAATACTAGAGACAGATCAAAGTCTGATGAAATCTCGAATTCGAAAGCCACGCTTAGGAAAACTTACGATGTCTAAACTAATTAGCATCCGGCGTAGGTATTACCACTATAGCATTGGTTTCAATCTGCCAAAACGCCACAATCCTTGAAATAGTGTTAGTTGCTCTCTCCATCAGTCCACTCCGTATCATAGCCCAGCCGAGATTGCTCGTTCGTAATCATTTGCTCTCACGGCCTCTAATCTCGGAATCGCCTTCCTCACACTAATGCAAATCAATCCGTATTCTTATTTGACTGTGTGAGGCAAGTTCCTGGATATCCTACCTGTTGAAGCCCCCCATAGGAGAAACTCAAGCGGTGTATTGTAGGTATGTTCATGCCAATCTCGGTAAAGTCAGCGTGTCAGTCCTTTACGTATAATGCAACTGCGAGGTTTTCTTCCTGTTACGCCTTTTAAAGCCATTTTACTCTCGGTATCCTTTTCAGCTCTGAACGACCTCATTATGTCTCAGCACTTGGTCTTTTGCCTTAATTTTACATTCCATTCCATATCTCCCTTTTGAACCAACATACAGTGCCACCGGTCGTTCTAGCCACCCCGGTGCAGGGCGTAGTTTTAACTAGACCGACACCTTGCATTCATTCATTCTGGAAGTCAGAAGTAGCGTAATTGCTTCCATTAACAGAATTGAAGTCCACTCAGGGGAGTACTTCGACGAGATAATCTCCGAATATCAGGTTATTTCTCTCTCTCTCTCCCTCTCCCCCCCCACCTCTCTCTCTCTCTCTCTCTCTCTCCTACTCATGGTGTAATCCCCATCCCTAGAGTATCCTGGATGAACAGATCATCCATATTGGAGTTCTCTTGAACTCTAAAGTTGGCTATTTACTTACGGTCTACCAGGAGGGCCCTGGATAGCAGGATGTAAGATGGTACATCTCAGAGAGAGGGAGAGAGAGAGAGATCAAACTCTCAATTAAAATGAGAGAGAGAGAGAGAGAGAGAGAGAGAGAGAGAGAGAGAGAGAGAGAGAGAGAGAGAGAGAGAATTTCTAACCATGATTCATTTTCCCTGCATATTGATATTTAGATCCGTATCCTAGAGGCTTTCATCCTTCATTGAGGATAGCGCTTTCTTTTAATAGAAATTATTTTTCCCTCGGCCAGCCTTTTTTTTTTTTCGTCTTATTGTTGACCTCTAATAACCTTCCCCAACACACGAAGAATTAACATAATTTCTTTAATGACTCTCAGGTACCCGTTACCTTTGTAAAGCTTACCTAATCGCTTGTCGTGGTAAATCTTGGGAGAGTTTTCTCAGATTCAACAATAAGGATTTGTTAAAACATCTTCCCTTCTAGTTTCTGTCAAAGAAAACTGTTGCGACGGCTTTGTCTGTCCGTCCGCCCTCAGATCTTAAAAACTACAGAGGCCCGGGGGCTGCAAATTGGTATGTTGACCACTCACCCTCCTCTCATCAAACATACTAAATTGCAACCCTCTAGCATCAGTAGTTTTTATTTTATTTTAAGGTTAAATTTTAGTAGTGATCGTGCGTCTGCCAACAACACATGCCACTGACGGACCGTGGCTGAGGCTTTCATACAGCATTACACACTGTACAGAAATCTCAATTGCGCCGAAGAAACCTCGGCGCATGATTTACTTGTTTCTCTTGTAGTTATCTCTTGATTAATGATCTTGCCTGTGGTCGCTTTCCTTGGCGTAATCAATATCCTCATCTTATTCTTATGCAGTATAAGAGTGAGACAGACAGACAGTCGTTTGTATCTATCATCACACACACACACACACACACACAGAGAGAGAGAGAGAGAGAGAGAGAGAGAGAGAGAGAGAGAGAGAGAGAGGAATTTCGATCATAGTGTAACTTAATCGTGAGATAGTTTTGTAATCCGGTCATGGATCTGCCCACTTACTGTCGTAAGTTGTTTCTACTTCAGATGCACTTTTCCTGCTTTAAAGTTCCGTGCTTACCTACTTACGTAAAGTATGCCATCTTTTTTCGAGAATGTTTTTCGGTTAGTTTAAATAGGATATATTGCTCAGAATTTAAGCATACCAGTATTGCGTGGTATTTGAATAATTAACACGTCAGTTCCCCCCCCCCCTCTCTCTCTCTCTCTCTCTCTCTCTCTCTCTCTCTCTCTCTCTCTCTCTCTCTACGAACGTCACAAACAAAAGCATCGTTGAAGTGGCATTGTAACTTTACCCCTTAGCAGTGTGCCCTTAGGTAATGGGAGATCCACTTACACCTTGGGAAGACAGGATAGGAGGTAAAGGGTTAAGGTTAAGAGAAAGAAAAAGGAATATGTGCCGACTAGAATTGGAAGAGGAACGAGTAAAATTTATTGGAAAGATTATAAAAGAGAAGATGTGAAAGTGTCTTGTTTTTTTTTTATTCACGAGAGCTAGATATGAAATAATTGGGATATAATCATAAGGTGTTGAAATAAACAGACAAGAGGATGATCTAATATAAAATTTGTGTATTGGAAGTAAAACAGTGTATTTATTATTTTATTGGTGTTTTTGCGATGTAGGGATCAATGTGAGTTATTTATGAAAAACAACTCGGAACGCATTGAATATTCCGTAAGGTTACACAAACTAAGATTTAACAAAGTAAAGTGCTTATTAGGAGCAAAGCAATAAAAGATCAAATAAAATAATTGTATATTAAAAGCAAAACAGTCAGAGATCAAGTAAAATAATTGTTTATTAAAAGCAAAAATCAAAGATCCATTAAGTAAGTGTATATTAGAAGGAAAACAATTAAAGATCAGACATAGTAAGTGTATATTAGCAGTAAAGAAAGACCAAATAGTATGAGTGTATTTAGAAGAAAAACGATCAAAGATCAAATAAAGTAAGTGCATATTAGAATTACGTAAAACAATCAGTGGTCAAATAGGTTAAGTGTATATTAGAGGCAAAACAATAAAAAGGCCAATAAAGTAAGTGCATAATAGAAGGAAAACAATCGAAGGTCACGCAAAATAATTGTATATTAAATGCAAAACAATCAAAGATCCACTGAAGTTAGTGTATATTAGAAAGAAAACAATCGAAGATCAAATAAAGTAAGTGTATATTATAAGCAAAACAATCAAAGATAAAATAGAATTAGAGTATATTAAAAGCAAAATAATCAAAGATCCATTAGAGTAAGTGTATATTAGAAGCAAAACAATCAAAGATCAAATAGAGCAAGTGTATATGAGAAACAAAACAATGAAAGATCAAGTAAAATAAGTGTATATTGGAAGCAAAACAATCAAAGATCCATTAAAGTAAGTGTATATTAGAAGCAAACAATCAAAGATGAAGTAGAATAAGTGTATATTAGAAGTAAAACAATAAAAAATCAAATAGAATAAGTGTATATTAGAAGCAAACAAAGATCAAATAGAATAAGTGTATATTAGAAGCAAAACAATCAGAGATCAAATAGAATAAGAGTATATTAGAAGCAAAACAATCAAAGATCAAATAGAATTAGTGTATATTAAAAACAAAACAAACAAAGATCAAATAAAGTAAATGTATATTAGAAGCAAAACAATCAAAGATCAAACAAGATAAGTGTATATTAGAAGCAAAACAATCGAGTGTGCCAGAGTTTAAGTTGCGTTTTGATTCATTAGATGTGAATAGGCCAATAACTCTTGAGTGCCTGTTGACGTGAAATGATGCTCTGCCACTTTGAGCTTGCAGCAAAGTGCACCGAGCAATAGGAAGTCTCTTTGGATCCTTTTGTCGGTTTCTTTTTAGTCGCTTATAATGTTGCATGACGTGCAAATGTGAAAATGTCGATGTATGTTTTGGGAAAATGAAAGTATCTTGATGAGTTGTGAAAAATATGAACGAACTTCATATTCGGGTTGTTTGCCCAGATTGTGGTTTGTATTTCATGTCTGTTATTCAGTGAAATAAACTGAATTGTTCTTAAAAGCGGAGATAATAGTACAGTGGTTTAAAATAGATTATAAATATGTATTGGATGATTTCACAATACCAACTCCTCTCGGCGGAGAAATCGGGGACAAAGACAAGGAAAGTAAAAGAATAAATGTACTTGAGCTTCACCATTTCAGTTTTACATTTTGTCAATTAGATTCTGACTCTATGCTTGATATTATATTCAAATCAAGTCAGTCTGAATGTTAGACCTTATCTATATGCAAATGAGTGATTTTCCGTATGATTTTGTTCCAACTTCAATGAATTTTTTATTACCTTTGCCAGCGAAGGAAGATACGTCTTGGTCCTGCGCGCGCGCGTGTGTTAGCCGGATGTCTCAAGGATGTTTGAAGAGTTTTTGATGATACACGAAGGGACATTTATAACTTTTGGGAAAGCTTACCTCATAGTTGGCAATTTTCTGCCATGGAATCCATCACACCCCATCTCTAATATTATAGGCAAGGGTTTTCTGATGTTTTAATTAAGGCAACTTACTTGTGATATCCTTTTGATATTGATGGATAATCATTCTCGGATAAGGGTGTCGCATTTTGCCGTTGCTTGTCGAAAGTTCGACATCCGTTATTGACATTGCATATATATATATATATATATATATATATATATATATATATATATATATATATATTATATATAACAGATCAAGGTCAAGATACATACCTGATCTGTTCGTGATGAGGGTCGTTATGCTGTCTGGCAGAAGTGCGTTCTACTCTAGTCCTTGTTGAGTGTATAAGACTGGTATGTTGGAGTGCTTTGTGAATGCTGTGCTTAGTTTCATTCATTCAGTAAGGTAACATAGCAATGTAAATGAGGTTTTTATTAAAGTTAACTGGTTTTTATTTTCATTTCATGGTTTTACTATATATTATGTTTGTGTGTGTGTGTGTAAAACTGTATTTTTATTCCCTTCCTGTTTTAATTTTGTACTTGTGGGCTTTCTTTTCTGTGAAAGCTGACTTTGCGAGTTCATGACCTTTCAGGCTTGCTTGTAATAATAAAACTCAAGATATATCAATGCAAAAGTTAATTTCTCCAGTCTCCGGAAAATATTTGTTTTTATTTAAATAATTCATGAATATTCGTGTTACTTGATTGTATTTCATTTTCATAATTAACGAATATTCCAAACAGACGGACAATAACAAACCAGGAATCAGAAGTTATCTCAGTGATGTCATTGTGTGCATAATGTATCGGAAATATTTGCCAAGCCTTGAAGAGGAATACCCAATAAAAGTTAAGGGGCGGTAAGGCTTTTTTGTTTTTGAAAGGAAAAAGCACAGTTTTATTGTTTGTATGAGGCAGTGGATTTATGTTGCAGTCCTGGACATTTAGTGCTTCCCTTGATTCAAACAGATGTAGCAAAGAACTGAAATAAGCTAAAGAAGTTAGAAGAAAGTTATGGGATATATATATATATATATATATATATATAATATATAGATATATATATATATATATAATTAATATAATATATAATTGGAAAATACAAGGGCAACGAACCTAGGATGCCTTGTTTTCTTCACAGTAAATTTATTATTGAGATTAATACGATATTAATTAATATATTCATGCAGCCAGGGCATTTTGCTTCATGATATTGACGCCATTCATTTCACATAAACTGCCGTTTTGGTATTTTTGTGCATGTTGGAGTATGCGATAAACCGAATCTTTGTTTTCATTGTTCCATTTGCTCAAGTTTGTAAACGATTTTACTTTTTTTTTATTGATACAGCATTGCCAGCTTGTTGTCGGTAATTCATTTTAAAACACTACATAATAGAATAGAGTCCGATAAAACTTCAAAGATCTGGACACATTGTGCTGTTTTTATAGAAACAATAATCAAGAGCAAAGAATTTGAGATAAAGCAAGCTAGTACTTTATAGTTGTGCTACTTTATAGTCAGCTGAAATGCTCAAAAGTTTAATGCTAAAATATAATAAATTTGAATATAAACATTTAGCTGACAAATACCAATCGTTAGTTGATAAACATATGTGAACTTATGGTAAAATATTACAGTGTATGATCAAAGAAAATATGAGAGAATGAATGACAAGGAAATTCATTGAAAACTAGTACCTTAATAGGGGTGACTCAAACTCTCTCTCTCTCTCTCTCTCTCTCTCTCTCTCTCTCTCTCTCTCTCTCTCTCAGTATTTCCCACTGACCTTCTCTCTTTCTGATTTTGATTTTATATGAAAATCTTAGCTGTCTTTCTGATTTTATATGAAATCTTAGCTTTGTCTCGGTGCTCTATTATAACTATATATAATAGTTTAAACTACTATTATATATATATAATATATATATATATATATATATAATATATATATATAACTATTTAATTCAAAGTCTGCCAAATTATATTTATATTTTATTGATAATTAATTGTGAGATAACAAAGCTAGAATAATATTGTTTCTTATGATTATATCAGCTGGTAGGCCCAGGGGAAGCATACCCTAAAATTTTTCAGATTCCAAACGCAGAAGGATGAGGTCACTGGATTTTTACTGGAAAAAGAGAAAATTTCGAAATAACCAATAAATGATATCACACATTATTGAAAAATTAGGGGTAAGCTAACATAAAGTTACTTGAACTAGGTTGATAAAAGGTTGAGGGGTTATTGCCTCATCTCACAAAGATCTTGATGAAAGATACACTGAGACAGCAAAAGGCAAGAGCAATAATGATTCAGCAAGCGCTGAAAACTTGGCTGAATATGACAGATCTGGGCCATGGGCATGAAGAGGGTGAGTTGTGGTGATGAATGTAGTAGAGGGAAAAGAGTGATCTGCTGTACTGCTGTATTAATCTTTTCAGAAAATACATCCCTCTGCCTGGTTATAGACCTGTCATTTTGAGAGATTTTTCTCATAGGGTTGCACTGTACTCTAGGAAACTTTAAGAAGGCAGTCCCTGGTTAATGGTGGAGGTTCCACTCCCGGCCGATAATAAACTGCTTAAACTGCTTGCCAGCGCCGAAAATCGCTTACTGGCGCCAATAAACTGCCTACCGATGCCGAAAACGCTTCCCGGCACAGAAAATCGCTTATCGACGCCTGATAAACCGCCTACTGACGCCGATAAACCTTAGTGACCTGATAAACTGCCTACCAACCCGACAAACTGTTACCGACACCGATAGACCACCCACCAACACCAATAAACCGCCTACTGACAACAATTAACTGCTTACCACGCTGATAAACTGTCTACTGGTGCTGAAAAACTGCCTACCAATGCTGATAAACCGCTCACCGACACCGATAAACAGCTTACTCTCGGCGAAAATCTGATTAACGTCATCGTTAGCTAAGAGTCATACAACTGAAATGCTGTTAACCGATGCCGCTGATAAGTGGGGACTACTTGCAGCATAACATGCCATAAACTCGTGTTGGTAACTTATTGCACATACTGTATCATAAACAGTTTGAATGGAAACTAACAACTTATTAGTAGTCATAACCGCTTCATAATGTTGTCCAACATTGGCCAGAGATTTTTTTCCACTTCTGGTCATTGACTTGTTTTCAGCCTCCAGTATTTTTTATATGTTAGCAATATGTTTTTCTGTATAAACAGTATTTATAACATTGTTTTACTGTAGTGTGGAAGCACCCATAGTATTGAACAAGTTCATCTTCTTGTTGCCATTGCCATTTTTAGTTAATTGCCCCTCCTCTTCCTGAATTTTGTGAGAGGTATCAACAACTGTTATTGCAACCTCTACCTGAACACTGCATATACTCAGTGGTCCGGTTAAACATTTACTTATAATAATAGATATTGTGTCTGTTTTACTTACTTATTTACCACCATCATCGTAAACAATTGAAGGGATCAGTGGCAGATCTTGAAATCTTTCTTTGGAGTGAAAATTAGGTTAGGATGTATTAATATATATAGTATAATAATATATATCTTACATATAATTACATACATACATTGTACATATACATATGCAACTTTACACATATGTATACATGTATATCAACATTTATATATGCATGTACACATATAGTTGTTGTTGTTGTACAGTTGTTGAAATAATCATTATGTTAGCAAATTTTTGCTACTAATAATGATTAATTAAAAGAAACCAGTGTTCTATTATTCATATCGATAGGGGGGACTCGTGAACAGGTGTCTGTGGAATAATGTATATTTTACTATGCAATTGCTGTACGATTCATTTCCATGTATTTAATAAAATCACCTATTGTGAACGCATCCGCATGTGTCGCCCTGTATCATGAACCCCGCACATGCGCATGGCTATCTTCTTGCTTCTCTTGGCGCGAGCTGCACTCCCTGCAGAGCCTCTGTACATATTTACCTTTTGCTGCTTGGAATAAACAAATCTACGACTCGGGATATCATTTCTCCCATCCTGCAATCTTTCGTCTTCTAATGCAAGACATCACCATGGCGCAGTGAGTAGGATACGAACCTACGCGGGAACATCCCATCTGTCAGTCAAACTGTATAAGGGTGGACAATCATGCATAGTTTGACACAAAAGGCAAATCATCTGACTGTCTACTTTTTAATGTAAGAGTGGCGACTTTTTGTCTTTTCTGACAAAAACTGTTGGTGCTACTTACTTTTGCAAAAACTGTAATGGTGGTGTCTTCCATTTCATCAGTCGAAATGTTCACAGAGAGGAGTTGGTTGAAGGCCAGTAAGGTACATATATTGCTTCAGCAATACTGTCGGAATGCTTATTAAAACAGAATTTTTGGTGTTTGCCAGACACCACTGCATTGTCAGTTTTCATTTTTATATTAGCAAGATTGTATATACAGCAATAGTTTTGTAGGTTGCTGTCCATAAGAAAGCAATAACAAAGACTGTTGGTGGATGAGAAAAAGGGTATGTTACAAAATCAGACAGAGCAGTATTGCTTGTGTGCCACATTTCATCTTAATTAGCCACCCAATCACACTTAGAGAAGATAAGCCAAGATGCACTGATCACAAAAAAAGAAGATGGGTTAAAGTGCAATATCTCATAACTTTCACTCTCTCAGTTGCTACAGAATAGTTGTGACGAGTTTTTTGTTATGTATATTGATACAGTACTGTACGGCAGTCCCAAGGTTATTGTTGGGATGGTGGAATCCATTCTGATGGCCAGGCTTGATGATAAGCGTCAATCGCCAATAACAGAAAATTGCGCTTATCAGCGCCGATAACTGGATTTTGGCACACATACCGGTTAATGGCGCCTCTTTTAGGTATATAACAGTGCCAATACTTGATTATCAATGCATTTCGGTGACGAAAATCGCTTCAGTGTTAGACAAATCCCATAAAACCAATGACTACCATATATATTTTTTGTATAGTACTGATTTTTCTAATGTAAGAATTTTTCTTCTTTCAGGTCAATGTGAACAGGGCATGTTTGCATGCAAAGATGGTCTCAAGTGCATTCCCATGAGCTGGAAGTGCGATTACTCTCCTGACTGTAGTGATGCATCAGATGAGCCAGTTGACTGTCGTTAGTATAATTATTTTTTGTTCTGCTTTGTTTTTAGAATTTTATCAGCTTCTAGTTTATTCATAAGGTGGACTTATATTAAGTTAGTTTTTTGTATGTTTCTATCCTTCTCCCACCCCAACTTACATTTTCTTGATGACAATATCATCTACAGAAAGGTATTTGTAATCTATAATAAGGCTCTTTGTGTACCTCCATACTTCACTACAGTAAACTGCCCCTTCCTACTACAGAAAAAGAGAAAAGTAAACTGCCCCTTCCATCTCTTTCCTGTCCTCTTTTCTTTCTCCTCATTTTCTAGGAAATATTCTTTATGATTTCCTTGATTTCCAATACACAGTACATATACCTGTAAAATTGACGAAGTAAAGGATTCTTCATTATCAGTCCTTTACTATTTCAACCAAGGTTTTCCTTCTCTTGCTTAAGACCTCTGGTGAACTCTCTCCATTTCATTTTGTATTATTTTGTGTATTTCCTGAATTGATTCTTATCTTTTCTAGGTCCCCATCTGTCTTGACTTTATATTCATCTAGGAATTCCCATTAGTTGGCATTCAGTTAGTACTGCGGCTGCCGTAGCTATCATTTACACTGTTAATTTCTTTCCCTTTTCATTACATTCCAATACCATCTCAATCTATTGGGACCTAACACCACTTTGCTACCTCCTCATATACTTTGCAGTTTTCCTATGCTTGCTTTAACCATGAATGTGAGGGTTTTGCAGTAAAAGCTTTTTGAGTTTTCTTTTATTTTCTCTGTGATCATTCATGTATCCCTTGTATGAATAACTGGTCTTAATCATTCATGTTTCCCTTGTATAAATAACTGGTCTTACACTTTCATTGTAAAGTTTTGATCCAGTTGAATCATTTCAATTTGTTCAGGCTACTGGTACTTTCCATGATGGCATAAAGGACCTAACAGTCTAGTTTATCACTGTGATAATTGATATTCTTCCTTTGCTTTAAATTTGTCCTATCACCATGACATAATCCTCTTCATCTCATTATTAGTTCCTCTAAGACTTTCCAGGGATGTAAAATCTTTTACTCTGTTTATTCTTTGCATCCTAAAAAAAATCTCTTGTGGCCCTGTTTCTTACTTTCAGTTCATAATACAGTACAGTCATACCCCTACATGTGAAAGTCCCTACGTATGAAAAATGCAGGCTACGAAGGCAAAGACAAAGATTTTTTTTGCTTCTGTGTACGAAAATAATTCAGGATGCGAAAGGGTGTACTGTAAAGTCCGAGATTCGCCCAGGCAGAACAATTTTAAAACTCACGCGCCACCAACTCAGTAGACTCGCCACCAATTTAGCTTTATTATAAAATTTACTGTGGTGTTTTTGTAGGGCTTGGAACGAATTAGGCAATTTACATGTAAAACAGTTCTGGATACGAAAAAATCAGGTTACGAAGGCCACTTCGGAACGGATTGATTTCGTAACCTGAGGCACTACTGTATTGAATTATATATTCTGTAAACCACACCCACAACATCAACATGGCACTTTCCAGGCTACACTATCTCCTTTGCTTCCTTTCTTGTTACTCTTATCTTGGTTTTTCCTGCATGGATTTTTAATCTCTTTACCATTCCATTCTGCCATCCTGATTCTTATGTTATCAGATCATCTGCATATAATAACTAATTGGGACCTAACTTTTGGCATTCATTTGTATCTTTCTGTTTATATGATAATTAGTTTATTAAGGCTCCTGTTAACCAAGGCTCCTATTCTAATCCTTGATAGACAATAAAGGGATTTTGACGAAGGAAAAATCTATTTCTGGGGGAAGACCTGTGTCGCCCGGTGAAATGTTCCTGTAACTCGCATTTCTAAGTATAAATAGATTCTAAATATACCAGAGAAAAAGCTAAAATGGAATGCTGAAGTTACTACCTTCAGCTCAATCACCCAAGGGCGTCGGTATAAGCACTAGGGCGAGTGGAAGCCACTACCACAGGACTTCTGCCAATTAGAAGATTCCTTTCAAAGTCCCTCCCACGGCGAGAGCCGCTACAAAGACTACCCCTCCACCTTCCGCTCGCTACTACTACTACCCACGCCCGGCATCTTCATTCCTGGAATAGACACCCAAGCTTGGACTGGCTACAGGGTGGGGATCAGGAGAAGAAAGAGGGTCGGGTTCACCGGGCGACACAGGTCTTCCCCCAGAAATAGAGTTTTCCTTCGTCAAAATCCCTTTTCTGGGTTTGACCTGCGTCTGCCGGTGAATTAGTATCAGAGAATTGCCATACAAGCTTGAAAGATACCAGACAAAAATGCATAAAGGAATAAGGAAACTTAAAGTTCACTAAAGAATAATTTTAATGAGCAGTAAAAGAAATGGACACTTAGTGAATTCTTAAAATTAAGACTTAAATTAGGATTTAATCACTAGTAATAAAGTAAAAATACAATTGAATGGTATCTGAATCAATGTGATATGTACCTAGACGTATGTACAAAACAGGTAAGGAATACAAAAGGTGGGTCCCAATGCTATATACAAGTCCGGCGACAGAATGGCAAGCAAACCAGTCCGGCACCGGGAAGGAAGATTGGTAGGGGATACGAGCGAAGCAGGCAGGAAGGAGTGAGGAATCAGGAATAAAGGGCTAAGCAGAACGAGGAATAGAATAGAGTTTTAGGACTCGGTCATTCAGGGGAGACTATGCTCCCTGCGGCCACTGCTGAGAATTTAAGGGCCTCTAAGTTCTTGAGATAGTGGCGTTTAAATACTGCCGGAGATTTCCAACCCGTATATTTCTTCAGATCCTCGAAGTTCATATTGTGAAAATAGTTAATCGAGGTAGCCACTGCCTGGATATCATGAACGTGCGGAACTGAATTTGGGTTGGCTTGCTTAATAAAATAGAGGATTTGTTGTCTAATACCTTTCAGAGAAATCTCTCTAATAAAAAGGGGACTGAAGACTTATTGGACGTCTTGGCCAGATAGGATTTGAGGGTGACGACAGGACACAATGATGTGTCTTGTGTAAGAGGAACAATTTTCCATGGGGCCCGCCTGTTTTGTGGGTCTTCATTCTTGGCCAAGAATTTCCGATCTGGGGATAGTAGCACTTCACCCAACGGGAGGAATTCAACGTGGTTAGGGTCTCCAGAGAGAGCCGAGAGTTCAGATATTCTGGCGCCTGACGCCAAGCTCATTAAAAAAAAAGTTTTCCTGAGAAGGGTTGTTGATGAGCATTATCAGTGTCTGAGGCCAATTTAAGTACATCATTTAAGAACCAGGAGACTGTATGAGGGCGGTCTTCTGGTCTCAGGCGGGCACATGCTCGCGGGATTGAAGAGAAGTACAAATCCGACAAATCAATACTAAAACCAAGCTGAAAAATCTTCCTTAAGGCAGATTTGATTGTAGTATTGGTACTAGCAGCTAGGCCTTTCTCGAGTAGAGTTCTAAAGAATGAAATCGCCAGATTCGTAGTCATCTGTTGGGCATCACTTTCATTTAGAAAGATGGCCAATTTCTTCACTGCTGAATCATACTGTCTGAGCGTTGACTCTCTTTTATCAGATTCTACAAACAGGATGTTTAGTGGATCGATACTAGGATCCTTTTGGGCCGCAAACTTCATGAAGTCCATAAAGTTAGGGCATTCAGAATTCTTGAGGAAGCTGGCACAGTCCAAGTTTGTACTACTTGAGTCAGTTCTGGACAGGGGATCCGTCTGGGACGGAGATTCAATTCTAGCAGAAGAGGAAACCAGTTGCTCTTCGGCCAGTTGGGTGCAACCAATGCTACCTGTCCCGTGAAAGATCTTAACTTGTGCAGGACTTTCATCAGAAGATTTACTGGTGGGAACAGATAAATCATCTGCCAACTGTTCCAGTCTATGAACATTGCATCTGTGGCGTGAGCTAGAGGGTCCAGGTTGGGAGCTACGTAACACGAGAGTTTGTGATTGGACTCTGTGGCAAACAGGTCTACTTGAAGGCCGGGATTTGGTTGCAAATCCAGTGGAATGTCTTCATGTACAGGGACCACTCCAACTCCAGCGGAGTCGTCCTGGATAGTGAGTCTGCGATGACATTCCTTACTCCTGCCAGGTGAGTGGCTGACAGGTGCCAACGATTTTTCATTGCTAACGAGAAAATCGCAATCATTACGTGGTTTACTTTGCTCGACCTGGAGCCTCCTCTGTTTATGCAATGGACTACTACCTCCGCCGAGGTGACTAAGTTGATCGACCTGCCCAATCTACATCTTGCCTCGAATTCCGCTTTGACCAAGTGGTCTGGAATCCTAGGTAGCTTCTCTGCGAACAAGGGTGGAGGCGCACTCTGGGTCGAGTTTACCCACCGTGAACGTAGCCGGAGCGTCAGTCCAAAACTCCACATCTGCGGGCAAGAGTAAGGAGGTAGCCTCAGTCTCTTTTAAAATAGGTAAGGGCTTGTAGGTCAGTTCTGCAACTTTAGATGTGCAAGGTGACGGAACTCCTCGCGGGGTCACAAACATAGTGAAGCTACCTTTATGGGGCGTTAGCTTGGTGTTAACGCAATCCCACTCTATAAGGGTGCAGACCCATACAGCTTGGGCCTGGTCCCTAGGGTAGATCACGGTCTCTTTCGGGACCTTGTCTACCCTAACTAGCGCGTCTTCTGCTAGTCTAGCATATCCCGGAAACGGAAACTGGAGGCCTTCCAGGAAGAACTCGAAGTCTTCTACCGGTCGGATTCTGCAACCTTCGATCGTCAGTTTCCCATCTGAATACGGGGCATGCAACGCTAACTGCCATGGGTTGTTGTTATCAAATGGCGGAAGCTTTGACGCGGCTGGAACTGTCACGGTCTGTGCCGTGGTCCCGGACTGGAGGATTCCGGTCACCAATTCCTCCTGGGCTCTGGTCCTCTCGGTCAGGGACAGTATTGTTTGTCCCGAGGTCTCTAGGCCCGAAGCAAGTCGAGTGGACACCGACTCAAGCTTATTGTCTACTACTTTGCTCACCTTCATCATTAGAAGATTAGCAAATGCCTCTTGGTCAAAGTCGGACTCCGTCGGCTTGGTTCTGGAGGTCTTGGCTCTCGACCCCTTGGGAGGGGGAGAAGCCTTGGAAGAGGGCGGCTTAGCAGTAGAGGTCAACGGCTTGGGGGCCGAGTATGACTTAGCCACACCCGCCGGAGCAGGTTTGGATTCCTTTGGAAGGGATCTTGTTTTTATAACCTTGACTTTGGGAATGACCGAAGCCGATCTATCCCAAGAGGGGGCGGACTTAGTGAAGCCCTGGAAGGAAGAGGAAGAAGAAGGAGTGGGGCTAAAGGGGAGACTACCTGCCTCACTCACCTCCCTACCTACTTCCTCCCCGGTGGCCATCGGTTCGTGGTGGAAGCTGATGGCCGCCACCTCTTCTGCCACCAGGTCGCAATCTTGGTCCTCCGGGAGCAGCAACGTCTCCAGCCGGATGTTCTCAATGATAGGGTTCGCTATCACTGCAGGAACAGCCGTTGTGGCCATGGCTCCCGGATACAAAAGGGAGTACAGGTTCTCGGACAACACATAGGGCTGTCCGGCCGTGGCGTTCCTGCAAAAACCTCCGACCCAGCACTTGAGGGATGCTTTGGTTTCCTGCCGGAGGGCCAAGCTAGCCTGTAAAAAAGGGAATCAAATTAGTATCCCATCCGGGAATAATATATCCAAGAAATTTCATAAAGTTGCCATAATACAGAAATTTCACGTGAATGACGAGGTGAGGAAGTTACTTACCGTCTCGCCAGAGATGATGGTCACCATATCATAGCACATCGTACAAGTGTCGGGGTGCCAGACCAGGTAGTCCTCCAGTTGGACGGCGCAGTTGGCATGTGACCTACAGACCACATGCCCGTAGGGCTTGATGAGGGTAGCTGAGCACCCTTCCGCCTGGCAACGGACCATCTGTAAGTTGAAAGGTCAAATGAGTATTATACAAAAAGCGCCGTAGTTAACCGGCGGGAGCATGCACCTTAACCTAGATATCGGTTCATGACTTACTCACTACAGTGGTCCCCCCCGTATTCGCGGGGGATGTGTATCAGACCCCCCCGTGAATAGTTAGAACCCGCGAATGTTTGGAACCACTATAAAAATGTTAAAAACAGCCTATTTTGTTAGTTAAAACTCAATAAAAACCCACTAAAAATTTTCATACATGGTTTTTTTAATAGTTTTATCACAAAAAGTGCATTTTATGATGAATTTCATCAAAAAAACCAGGAATTTGTGGATATTTACCATAGAAAAATACCGCGAATGCGCAAATTTTCCACGAATAATGCAGGGAAACGTTCCCGAGAGAAATCCGCGAATGTGTGAGTCCGCGAATCTGGAGAACGCGAATACGGGGGGTCCACTGTAAATGACTTCAACTCACTGAATGAATAAAAGAAAAAAGGGGGCTCTGGGTGTTTCCGCCTGCTCTGGAGTCCGTCTTCAGGAAGGTAAAGATATACCCAGTGTATGGGGTCTGAGACGAGCAGGGCCGAGGAGAAGGAAAGACCTAATCCTGAAAAACTACGAATTGACGTAGTCGCATATCTGAACCGTTAACCGTCCCCACCGAAATGGGGAACAGCAAAATCAAGAAAACGGAAAACTGAGCGGCGGAAACCTGGTATGACAAACTCCGGTGGCGAGTGTGATGGTAGACCACACTACGTCTGGTGTAATCTCTTAGGGGCTTGGCCTACTCCGGAGTCTCATAATCCCGTTGTCTTAAAGTAATGCCAGTGGAGACGGGCTGATACGAGTGGAACAGGGGAAAAGGTAAGACCTAGGGCTGAACCTGAATGCATTGAGGGGGGGGGGGGAGAAGCGATTCTAAGGTAGCTAGAAACACAAATATGAGCCTGAATCCGTTCCCACGTGAGTGGGGAGGCGGAGACAACAGGGAGAAAGAACAACTGAGCAGTGGAGCAGTAGCAATGTACGATCCGGTGTGCAGCCTGCTGGCTGGTGTGATGGTAGACCCCACCTAGCCGGCGGAGCTACAGGCCCGGAGACATAATAAGAAGATTACACCTAATACCAGTAACCACTCCCCTCCAACCCATCCCTCCCCCATCGGACAGAAGATGCTCTAGTAGGCGTTCATCGGTGGGATTACTTGCACCGCGAGCTAATAGGCAGCGCCAGGGGGAGCCGGTGCTGGAGGGTTGGGGTGGGGGGGATGGAAGGGGGTTGGGGTGGCCGGTCGTGATCGCTTGGCCTTATCAACCGATCAGAGATCACCACCTACTGGAAGCTGTACTAGCCTACTACTAAAATGGGCAGGGGGCAGTAGGCCGACTGGCCCCCTATGGGGTGGCCAGTCGTGATTGTTTGGTCACAGCAACCGATCGGTGATCACCATCTTACGGGAGGCTATTAACCCTCTTACGCCGGAGCGGTAAATAAAAAACTGTCTACCGTGTGCCGGAGGGGTTTCGGAGTGAGCGCGGAAGTGGAAAAAATATTTTTTTCCAAAAAATCACAGCACGCTTAGTTTTCAAGATTAAGAGTTCATTTTTGGCTCCTTTTTTTGTCATTGGCTGAAGTTTAGTATGCAACCATCACAAATGAAAAAAATTATCATTATCATATATAAATAATGCGATATATGATAGCGCAAAAACGAAATTTCATATATAATTGTATTCAAATCGCACTGTGCGCAAAACAGTTAAAGGTAACAAGTTACTTTTTATTCGTTGTAATGTACACTAAATTGCGATCATTTTGGTATATAACACATTGTAAAACGATAAAAGCAACACAGAGAAAATATCATCACAAAATAATGCATGAATTCGTAACGCGCGGACGTAAACAAATATTTTTTTCAAAAATTCACCATAAATCTAAATATTGTCCTAGAGACTTCCAATTTCTTTCAAAATGAAGAAATATGATTGAATATTACTATACTGTAAGAGTATTAGCTTACAATTGCAGTTTTCGACCATATCTGACAAGTTAAAGTTGACCGAATGTCGAATTTTTTTTTATATATATATATTTTTTATATGCAATTATTTCGGAAATAAGAAAAGCTACAACCTTCAAATATTTTTCGTTTTATTCTACATAAAATTGCACACATTTTCATATATAAAACTCTATGAAATGCCTAATATGAAACGGAGCAAATATTCCGAGAATGGGACGTACGTATTTCGGAGATTTGTGGCGGAGAATCCGCGTGCGGAGGGAAGGAAAGACTTTTTTAAATTCACCATAAATCTAAATATTTTGCTAGAGACTTCGAATTTTTTTCAAGATGAAGATAAATGACTGAATATTACTAGACTGTTAGAGTTTTAGCTTACAATTGCATTTTTCGACCATTTCGGTAGAGTCAAAGTTGACCGAATGTGGTTTTTTTTATATTTATCGTGATTTATATGCAAATATTTAAAAAATGAGAAAAGCTACAACCTTCAATTATTTTTCGTTGTATTCTACATAAAATTGCGCACATTGTCATATATAAAACTTTATGTAACGGCTAATTTAAAATGGTGCAAACATTACCACTATCGCACGTATGATTTTTATGGAAGAGTTACCGCGCGGATGTAAAGAAAATGTTATTTTTTTCATAAATTCACCATAAATCGAAATATTGTGCTAGAGACTTCCAATTAGTTGCAAAATTAAGGTAAATGATTGAATATTACTAGAATATAAGAGTTTTAGCTTACAATTGCGTTTTTCGACCATTTGGGTAGAGCCAAAGTTGACCGAAGGTTGAAATTTTGGCAATTATCGTTATTTATATGAAAATATCTCAAAACTGATGAAAGCTACAATCATGAGTATTTTATTGTTGTATTCTACATAAAAATGCGCACATTTTCATATATAATACTCCATGTAACGGCTAATTTACAATGGTACAAAAATTATGTCAAAGTGACGAAATAATTTCTGAGATGTGTCACAGATACTTTTTAGTGCGGCAAGAAAGAAATTTGCGCTTGCGCGCCTGCGTAACGATTGTAAACAAAACAACACCTTGATCCGTGAACTCCCAGCATCCCCCAAAGCGCGTGATTCAAGAGTTTTAGGCTGGTAGGCATATAAGTATTTTTCCGCGAATTTTAAAAAAAACTTTTGTAAGTCAACGTAAAATACTTCCAGTCGGCACACGGTAGACAAAAAATGTCGACGTAAAATACGTCCAGTCGGCGTAAGAGGGTTAACCTACTACTAAAGGGGCAGGAGGCGGCAGGCCAACTGGCACCCTAAAGGAGGCAAGGCCAAGGCGACACACAACCCAACAACATAAATAAAAATACAATAATGAGGCATCACTGGAAGAGTTGCAAGGGGACAGTAAGGTGAATAAGGATATACCCAGCAGGGATCTAGCCTAACCCTCCGAGATCGATACGGATCCGGTCAGGTAGGCCAGATAGGCCTCCAAGGACGTCATGACTAGGATGGTAGTCACTCAACCAAGCCCTCCAAAATCGAAATTTCGATCTGGTCAGGTAGGGAGGATAGGTCCAACAAACATGGCCTACCTTGCTAAAACTAGCCTAGGCCTAGTCTGGTAAGCCAGGGAGGGAGAGCAAAACTTCCAACCTCACAGTGATATGAAAATCATAAACATGTGTAAAATCAAGTGCATAGCTGGCTAACATCGAAAACAGTAAAGCATGCATGCATAAAATTGCGAGAGAGAGAGAGAGAGAGAGAGGGCTCGCTTTCTCTACCACACTAGCGTACGATAGGCTAACTGGAAGCCCAAATACACTACACACATATAAAATACAAAATAAATACGTACGAAGGTGAATGAACACGCTCCTGAGGGACTGAGGAAAAAGCCAAAGGCTAGAAATACGAAATAAACAATAAATTAACCCTTAAACGCCGAAGGGGTATATTAAAATCGTCTTCCGTGTGCCGAGGCGGTCTCAGAGTGAGCTCGGAAGCGGAAAAAATATTTTTTTCAAAAAATGACAGCGTGCTTAGTTTTCAAGATTAAGAGTTCATTTTTGGCTCCTTTTTTTTCATTGCCTGAAGTTTAGTATGCAACCATCAGAAAGTGCATTATCATCATCATCATATAAAATAATGCGATATATGATAGCGCGAAAACAAAATTTCATATATAATTGTATTCAAATCGCGCTATGCGCAAAACGGTTAAAGGTAACGAGTTACTTTTTTTTCGTTGCAATGTACACTAAATTGCAATCATTTTGGTATATAACACATTGTAAAACGATAAAAGCAACACAGAGAAAATATTATCACCAAATAATGCATGAATTCGTAACGTGCGGACGTAAACAAATATTTTTTTTCAAAAATTCACCATAAATCTAAATATTGTCCTATTTGGTATATAACACATTGTAAAATGATAAAAGCAACACAGAGAAAATATTATCACAAAATAATGCATGAATTCGTAACGTGCGGACGTAAACAAATATTTTTTTTTTAAATTCACCATAAATCTAAATATTGTCCTAGAGACTTCCAATTTCTTTCAAAATGAAGACAAATGATTGAATATTACTATACTGTAAGAGTATTAGCTTACAATTGCAGTTTTCGACCATATCTGACGAGTTAAAGTTGACCGAATGTTGAATTTTTTTATATATTTTTTTATATGCAATTATTTCGGAAATTAGAAAAGCTACAACCTTCAAATATTTTTCGTTTTATTCTACATGAAGTTGCGCACATTTTAATATATAAAACTCTATGAAATGCCTGATATGAAACGGAGCAAATATTCCGAGAATGGGACGTACGTATTTCGGAGATTTGTGGCGGAGAATCCGCGCGCGGAGGGAAGGAAAGTTTTTTTTTTAAATTCACTATAAATCTAATTATTGTGCTAGAGACTTCAAATTTGTTTCAAGATGAAGATAAATGACTGAATATTACTAGACTGTAAGAGTTTTAGCTTACAATTGCGTTTTTCGACCATTTCGGTAGAGTCAAAGTTGACCGAACGTGGTTTTTTTTCTATTTATCGTGATTTATATGCAAATATTTCAAAAATGAGAAAAGCTACAACCTTCAATTATATTTTGTTGTATTGTTGTATTCTACATGGAATTGCACATATTTTCATATATAAAACTTTATGTAACGGCTAATTTAAAAGGGTGCAAACATTACCACAATCGCATGTATGATTTTTTCGGAAGAGTTACCGCGCGGACGTAAAGAAAATTTTATTTTTTTCATAAATTCACCATAAATCGAAATATCGTGCTAGAGACTTCTAATTTGTTGCAAAATTAAGGTAAATGATTGAATATTACTAGAATATAAGAGTTTTAGCTTACAATTCCGTTTTTCGACCATTTCGGTAGAGTCAAAGTTGACCAAACGTGGTTTTTTTTCTATTTATTGTGATTTATATGGAAATATTTCAAAAATGAGAAAAGCTGCAACCTTCAATTATATTTTGTTGTATTCTACATAAAATTGCGCACATTTCCATATACTATAAAACTTTATGTAACGGCTAATTTTAAAATGGTGCAAACATTACCACAATCGCATGTATGATTTTTTTAGGAAGAGTTACCGCGCGGACGTAAGGAAAAAGTTTTTCATAAATTCACCATAAATCGAAATATTGTGCTAGAGACTTCCAATTAGTTGCAAATGAAGGTAAATGATTGAATATTACTAAAATATAAAAGTTTTAGCTTACAATTGCGTTTTTCGACCATTTCGGTAGTCAAAGTTGACCGAAGGTTGAAATTTTGGCACTTATCTTCATTATATGAAAATATCTCAAAACTGATAAGAGCTACGATCATGAGTATTTTTTTGTTGTATTCTACATAAAAATGCACACATTTTCATATATAATACTCCATGTAACGGCTAATTTACAATGGTATAAAAATTATGTCAAAAGTGACAATAATTTCTGAGATGTGTCACAGATGCTTTTTAGTGCGGCAAGAAAGAAATTTGCGCTTGCGCGCCTGCGTAACGATTGTAAACAAAACAACACCTTGATCCGTGAACTCCCAGCATCCCCCAAGGCGCGTGATTCAAGAGTTTTTGGCTGGTAGGCCTAAAAGTATTTTTCCGCAAATTTAAAAAAAAAAAACTTTTGTATGTCGACGTAAAATACGTCCAGTCGGCACCCGAGAGACAAAAAATGTCGACGTAAAGTACGTCCAGTCGGCGTTTAAGGGTTAAAGACCCCAGAGGTCGTCAGGAGCGCGTTAGAGCCTACGACATATAATAAAGATCGTAAATTCAGAACTCCAGATACGGCAGGAGTTATGAAACGCACGGGAATACGAAAAAACGGTAACTATAAAACCGTGAGCAAGTATAATCTTAAATAAGCAAAGATAAATAACGCACGTGTCTGATGATGCACCTAAGATGGCGGATGAACAAAGCGTCACCCCAGTTCGTTAGAACTAAGGAGCCGAATAGACAAAAAAGGGAATGCATCGTGACCACATGAATTACCAAACCGCAAAATGGAATATACTCAACTTGGATGAAGAAGCTGGGAGCTCTGCAGTAGCCATAGCTTCGCCAAAAGAAAGCACAAGGGGAGGAACGAAGACACGTGTGTAACCAAGGCAGCTAATTACAGGAATGAAGATGCCGGGCGTGGGTAGTAGTAGTAGCGAGCGGAAGGTGGAAGGGGTAGTCTTTGTAATGGCTCTCGCCGTGGGAGAGACTTTGAAAGGAATCTTCTAATTGGCAGAAGTCCTGTGGTAGTGGCTTCCACTCGCCCCAGTACTTATACCGACGCCCTTGGGTGATCAAGCTGAAGGTAGTAACTTCAGCATTCCATTCTAGCTTTTTCTCTGGTATATTTAGAATCTATTTATACTTAGAAATACAAGTTACAGGAGTATTTCACCGGCAGACAGGTCAAACCCAGAAATTATCCTGTCTCTCAAATTCTTCCAATGTACCCATCCACTATTCTTTGCACTCTAGCTTTTTTATTGTGATATAGTACCATACTTGGTCAGTGAGTTTGTATGCATTTGTAATTTCATGTCCTGGTACTCTTTTCGGTTGATTGCCTTCTGAATATCTGTAAGAAAATAGTTTAGCCTACATTTTGCAGGATACATCTGCATTTGCATTGTTTAAGAGTTTCTCTTTTTTTATTTTAATGATGCAAGAGCTAAAAAGACAGTAGTTATTTTTAAAAAATTCATTTAAACTACCCTCCATCACCCATACTTTTGTTCACATACAGACAGTAATTCATCTGTACTGTCATTAGTGTACAGTCAGTCTTTTATCTTTGAAAGCTTCAGTGCTAATCACATCACCTTTTCCTTTGTATAGTATTCCTGTATACATTATATTGGGTAATTCATTTTATCTTCCTGATCCCATCCCCTCTTTGAGATTCCCATATATGCTGGTCCCTTGATCAGATTGTGTATTAGATGATCCCAGACCCTTACCATTCTTCTCTTTTGATCTGCAATTACTGTATATCAACAGCCTACAGATCATATTAATTCTTTTCACTTAATGGGCTCAAATGACTGTCTCCATTGTTTTATTATTGTCTTCTTTTTCAGCTTTAATTTCTCCATTTTCAGCTTTTACGTAGGTACTTTACCATTTTACAAAAAATAAAAAAAAAATATACTACCAATACAAGGTAAAATTTACTGATATTTTAACTGTAAAATTTAAGGTAACTTTTATAATTGTATATACACAATATTGTTGTTGATAAACTGATAAACTGCATTTTAAAGGCAAAAGTTTCGTAGAATTTCTTTAAATACATATTCATGTATATTTATCATATTGTTCTCAGTACAGTGTAACTATAAATGTACAATATCTTGTTCATAAATGTTTCTTGACAGGTATTATATTTTATCCTCACAGAAAATATAAGAATTTTATCAGCTTAACTGTGTATAAATCATATTCCAACCGTAATTTAGGTATAATATATTTTACTTGCAGCTGTTGTTCCATGTGGGACCTTCCGTTGTGCCCTGACACACAAATGTCTTCCAAGGGGTTGGGTGTGCGATGGGGAAGCTGATTGTGGTGCTGGAGACACCTCTGACGAGGATAATGATATGTGTAAGTGTCACTTGGACTGGACTTGGCATCATGTATGCAGAACAATCATGCAACTGGCTACATTATAGTATACAAATTTTGTTACTTTAATTATAATTCATGCTTTAGATATGAAAACTTGGATCATTCATAATGATTTTAACGATTTTTTAAAAATTACTGGATATTATACTGCTTAGCAGTGCAAGCTGTGACTTCATAGGATTTATGGTTCCACTTTTAGAAATCTGAACTCTGAGAAACATGGCTATGACAATAGACTGTTGCAATGTGCAAGGTACAAAAATATCAGGACTCAGGATTTTTATTGTATAAAATCATCAAATAGTAGCATTTTTAGGAAACTGTAAATCTTTTATGGGAGAACACACTATATAAGAAAGTGAATGATGAAGGTTGAGAGATTTAGAAAAAGAATTTTGAGAACTTCTGAGATAGAGGAAGGCTAATATTGTTTTTAAAAAACAATTATCTGCTCTCCCATATTGATGATTTATTGGAAAAAGCCATTATTTTTATGCTTTATTCCTAATGATTCAAGTTGACACAGTGCTGGAGATCAGAAATCAACTTAATTTGCTCAAAATATTGTGGTTAAATGCTACACAATTTTTCTGGGCTTGACCTGTGTCGGCCTGTGAAATGGTTCCTTTGATACTATTTCTGAAGAATAAATATTGCTATTCATCCTAGAGATAAAAGAAACAATATAATGCCAAGATAAATGGCTCGCTCACTTCTTATAGAAGTGTCGGTATAGTAAGGAGCAAGTGGAATCACTACCAGAGGTCCCTTGCCATTTAGCTTCTTCCTTCGACAAAACCCCGAACTACGGAGGAGCCGTGCTACAGCTCCCGGTCTACTACTACCGTGAGCGCCTCCGACGCCTGAGACGTCATTCCTTTCGATAGCGCGCGTTACACCAAACGTTAAAATTTTTTCGGTGCTGTGTTTCGCTCTATTTGGATTTATTTCAAGATGTCTTCAACTTCTGCTTCTAAGTTAAGTACTGTTTGGGGTTACTGATCTCATTTTATGATGATCTTCGTGTTTTATACATATTCGGAGCCTTATCGGCCGGTATGCCCCTCGACCGCATGGCGGTACGGGTTATCTCTTTCGGTCTTCCATACCGTTAGAGATTTCCCTTTTTCTCAGTACTTTAGATATGGTTACTTATACATAGTCTCTATATCTTTATGCAGTTAGTTTTTTAGTTAGGCCTCCACGGGGCACGCTCCGACCGCACGTTTCGGACCTTAGTCTAGCTACGCCTTACATTGTTAGGAGTTTTATCAGTCACAATTGAGAGTCATATCATCTTAATTATTCTGATGTTCTCTCTTTCCTTCTCTAGTTCCTGATTACCTTTAATAATATATGTACTAGGTTGGCTAACATACACCATGCTTCGGTATGGCGATTAGCTTCCCTGTTATAATTTATTTTACCGTTAAGTTAGGCTTTCATACCCCACCCAATTGTCGATTGGTGATTAGCCTGCCCCCGTTTTCTTGAACTAGAGGTTAAATTAGGCTAACATACCCCTTTCTTCGGATCGGCGATTAACCCTCTTACGCCGATTGGACGTATTAAACGTCGAGTCAAAATGTCTCCCCCGTATGCCGATTGGACGTATCATACGTCGGCTCAAAAAGTTTTTTTAAAAATTCGCGGAAAAATACTTATAGGCCTACCCAGCCGAAAACTTTTGTATCACGCGCCTGGGGGATGCTGGGAGTTCAACGGATCAAGGCGTGTTTTGTTACAATAAACGCTACGCAGGCCGCGCAAGCGCGAATTTCTTTCTTATCGCACTAAAAAGTATCAGTGACACATCTCGGAAATTATTTCGTCACTTTGACATAATTATTGCACCATTTTAAATTATCCTTTACATGAAGTATTATATATGAAAATGTGCGCAATTTCATGCACAATACAACTAAAAAATACTCATGATTGTAGCTTTTATCAATTTTGAAATATTTTTATATAAATAACGATAAGTGCAAAAATTTCAACCTTCGGTCAACTTTGACTCTACAGAAATGGTCGAGAAACGCAATTGTAAGCTAAAATTCTTTATATTATAGTAATATTCAATCATTTGCCTTCATTTTGCAACAAATTGGACGTCTCTAGCACAATATTTCGATTTATGGTGAATTTATGAAAAGAACTTTTTCCTTACGTTCGTGCGATAACTCTTCCGATAAATTTTTGTTTTTTCGTGCGATTGTCCTAATGTTTGCACCCTTTTAAATTTGCCGTTACATAAAGTTTTATATATGGAAATGTGCGCAATTTCATGCACAATACAACAAAAGACAACCCATGGTTGTAGCTTTTTATCAGTTTTGAAATAGTTTCATATAAATAACGTTAAGTGCAAAAATTTCAACTTTCGGTCAGCTTTGACTCTACCGAAACGAAAATGGTACGAAAAAACGCAAATTGTAAGCTAAAACTCTTATATTCTAGTAAATATTCAATCATTTACCTTCATTTTGCAACGACTTGGAAGTCTCTAGCACAATATTTTGATTTATGGTGAATTTTATGAAAAAAAAAAAAAAAATTACGTTCGCGCGGGTAACTCTTCCGAAAAAATCAGAATTTTTGTGCGATTGTCGAAATGTTTGCACCATTTAAAATTAGCTGTTTCATAAAGTTTTATATATGAAAATGTGCGCAATTTCATGTAGAATACAACTAAAAATAATGATTGAAGGTTTGTAGCTTTTTTTTTTTTTTTTTTCTCTTTTTTCGAAATATTTGCATATAAATCACGATAAATAGAAAAAAAAACCACGTTTTCGGGGGGTTCGGACAAATTTGACTCTACCGAAATAGTTGAAAAACGCAATTGTAAGCTAAAACTCTTTACGGCCTTAGTAATATTCCGTCATGTTTCTTCATTTTGAAACAAATTTGAAGTCTTCTAAAACAATATTGGTGATTTATGGTGAATTTTTGAAAAATATATTTACCTTCACTCCGCGCCGCCGATTCGCTGGCCGCAAGTCTCCGAAATACGTACATGCATTATCCTAATATTTGCTCCTTTTCATATTAGCCTTTTTATAGAGTTTCATATATCAAAAATGTGCGCAAATTCATGAAGAATACAATAAAAAATAATTGTGAAGGTTGTAGCCTTTTCCATCTTCGAAATATGTGCATATGAAAAAATATATATATTAAAATTTCGACATTCGGGTCAAATTTAACTCGTCGAATGGTCGAAATCTGCAATTCTAATCTAAAACTCTTACAGTATCGTAATATTCAATCATTTGTCTTAATTTTGAAACAAATTGGAAGTCTCTAGAACATTATTTAGAATTACAGGAGAATTTTGAAAAAAATATTTTTTTGCGTCCGCGCCCGCGTTACGAATTCGTACACCATTTTTGTGATAATATTTTTCCGGTGTTAATTTTATTGTTTTACAATGTATTATATATCAAAATGATCGCAATTTAGTGTACAATACAACGCAAAAAAAAAGTAACTGGTTAGCTTTGACCGTTTCTGCCACAGCGTGATTTGAATACAATTATGTATGAATTTTTTTTTTTCGCTACCATATATCGCATTATTTACATATGATAATGATATTATTTTTCATTTCTGATGGTTGCATTCTAAACTTCAGGCAATGACAAAAAAAGGAGCCAAAAATGAACTCTTAATCTTCAAAAGTACACGCGCTGTAATTTTTTGAAAAAATTATTTTTTCCACTTCCTGCGCTCACTCCAAACCAGGCCCGGCATACGGGAGACGTTTGATTTTTAGGGCTCCGGCTTAAGAGGGTTAACCTAATTTTCTGTTTGCTTAGCTTCGTGTTCCCCGTGTTAGTCTAGCTTTAAGATATCGCTTTAATTTTATTTGATTGATTATTATAAATAATCCTATTTATATCAGTGATATTGATGTTGTTCCGACGGTTCTTCCCCACCTCGTTATCTTTCACCTGGCTGGAAGACCACCGGTTGATCACGGTGAGCCACCCGGTTACGGGTCCCCCTCCCGTCCCCCCATTCCCCCCCACCCCCCCTGCCATACATTGCCATCCACGTCGATGGGTGATGACTCGTTTCTCACAGCTAGCGTCCGAGTCTGCATGAGAGGGGGTGACTCACGGGACTGGTGGGGATCTCCCCTCCCCTACTGGTACTCTCACCTCGTCACGGGTGCCTCGGGGGCTCGGGACCTCCTCCCCCCTTCTTCTCCGTCCTTACTGGCCGCTCAGGGGGTGGGGAGGGCTCCCCTACCCCACATTCTTCCCTAACTCTTTCCCCCTCAGTTCAGTCCGGCAGGTGTCTATCCGCCGCTAACCGAAACGAAACGTAGAGAGGGGGGGGAGGGAACCACTGGGTTTCCTATCCACTTAGGATAGTTCACTACGAGCACTTACTGATATAAGGGTTTGGTTTGTATTTTGTTTTATTTTGTGTATTTAATGTGTTTAGAATCTTTTTGCGTTACTCCGGGGGGTGGGGGTTTTTTATTTCCGCCTCTCGTACTATCCCTTGCTTCGTTAGAAGTTTGACATTGCTCACTCACTATTAATTAACTCCGGGGCCATACGGAGAACTCCGGGCCCTACGGAGTCTATTTTTAGTCATTATGACAAGTGAGCTTAGGCGGAGGCGAGACTTTCTTCCCCCCTCGTAACTTTTCTACGTAATATTCATACGTAGATCTCTATCCGTCGGTCCTACTCCGGCACCCACGGATAGTTTGCATATTATTCCACCGGAGGTTGTCATTGGTACTCATGTATCCTTTGACGTACGATGTTGTGCCAGGAGATTGGGTGCAGTGCCATCCTCCAAGACCCGTGCGGCCATATAGTATGCCGTTCTTAGCAGGATGTGCCAGTGAAAGTGGAGGATTTTATCGTTTGGCATCATGAAGCTTGCCAAACCTGCTACTTGCTAGTAAGGACGATGCCTCACTAGTTAGTAAGTTTCCTTAGCACTTTCTTCATTATTCTCGTCATCCTGGAGTACTTGTTGTTATATTATACCTTTCACATATGAGACACATATTCATATAATCTCAACACAACAGACATTCCTCCCCTATCCTCTCCCTAACTCTAGACCCTTTTTTACTGGTTCTGATGAAGAAAAGAAACGAAGAAAGCTTTGTCGACTCTCAAAGCTTGGGTAGGGGGTTTTGGCCAGAATTCTAAGGGCCGCCCCTACATTCTTACCCAGGATATGGCGGACCTAATATTCCCAGGAGCCAAGAAAGGATCAGTGTGGACCCGATAGCGGCCGCCCCTTTGCTGGGCCGACCTTCAAGTCATGATCTCCCTTCAGGAGGGGGATTTCCCAGAGGACGTTGCAGAAGACGTTGCGGCAATGAACCTCGACGTTGAACCCATGGCTATTGACTCCATGGGTACAGGTAAGGGTTGTAGTAGGGGCAGCTTCTGTGGGTTCTCAGGGCCCTTTCCTGAATTCCCTTTCTCCATCACCTTCTACTGATCCTTCTACTTCCACTTCTTTCCGGGCTTCACTGAAGAGCAGCGGTCTGTCCGTCCTAAGGCTACTTCAGTGATCCCCAAGGCTAAGATGACCGAGAGAAACTTAAAAAATTTAAAAAGTCTCTCCCCAAGAAATTGGTCATCCTGACAGACACTATAACTCCGGCTCACCCACCCCGGATCAGTTAGGTCAAGGGAGGCCTCTTCCTCTGCGTCGAGGTCCCCCAAACATAGATCACATAAGGATTCGGGCTCAAGTCCCTCTTTTTGATCCCGATCCTTTTCGGCTAACATTCTGGAGCAGGTGGGAGTGATCGTAGGGGCCTTGGTTGACAACAATGGTCGGCTCGGTGCTCTCCCAGCTCTCCAGTTCTGTTACGTCTTCCGGCCAGTCGATCCAATCGCTGGCGGAACGGCTGGCCGCTCTGGAGAATGCCATCGCCGGGATCCAAACCTCGATTGCGCAGGTTCCCCTCTATCTGTGCCACCTTCTTCCTTCCTTCCAATGCCAGATTCCAGCCAACTGCCGGAATTCAAGGCGGCCAACCCTTGGAGGATCGCTTCGTATGCCCCGTTTGTCAACGGAATGTTTGACAATCGAAGGCATAGGAACTCGAAGGCGTGAGGACTTCGAGTTCCACCCCAGAGACCTTCAACCACCATTCATTGGCTAACGTCCGACTAACGGAAGCAGCGATGATGAGAGAGGACAAAGGGGTTCCCAAGGCAAAACAGTGATCCATTCCGAGGTAATAGGCACAGCAGACTCTAATGAGAAGTCTGGAAGAATGGGGGTGTGAAACACCCGCATCACAGCCTTTAGGAGTCCTTTCACCATTTTTACTCCTGTGGAAGGGACTCCACTACCACTGACCCTTAAGGTAGTGGAAGCAACCTTTCAGGCCGCCCTGAAAGACGAGCCCCTGCCTCAACTACGAGAGACGGAACCCACCTCTCTCTTAGTCCCAGGCTCCGAGACACGTTACTTTTCGAGGGGGCAGTTCCTACTTTCTCAGTAGGAAAAACTAAAAGGCGGACTGTGCCACCTCTCTCTTTAGTGAGAGACTCCCCAGGTTGTCGGACTCTCTCATCCAGATGGAGTACGACGCCTGACTAGGCTCGCGAGATCCCTTTCCTCCATGACTATGGCGGAGATGACGGCTCTTGTATACCAACAAGAGCCGTTATTTAAAGTTTTGGCTAAAGGTCTGCTGCACACCATGCAGTGTGACCTTTACGACTTCCTCATAGCCAGAGAGAAAATTGTAGGAAGCACGTTCTGGCGGAAGCTACTATCCGCCATGAACCGAATAAACTGATTGCTTCTCAATTTGGGGAACGGACCTCTTTCCAGCACAGTAGTAGCAGAAGTCCTTCATGAGGCTTCTAAGGTCAACCAGTGCCTTAAAGTCAGGTGGGGACTGTAGCAGAGCGGAGGCAGGAATCTTCTGGTCCTAACCCAAGGAACAAGAAGAAACCAAGGAAGTTCTCTCCCTTCCAGCCTTCTCAACAAACGTTCAGGCAGTCCCAGCATCACAAGGGCAACGTCGAAGGGTCAACAACAATACCTTGTTCTGACCCCTCAGTCCCAGCAATCTCAACCCTCCACTTCCTTTGCTGTCTCGCCAGCCTACAATTCCAACTATGAAAGCCAGAACTTTCAGGCTTTCAATAGGTTTGCGAGAGGCAGCAGAGCAAGAGGTGCCTCTCGATCCAGAGGATCCGGCAGGGCTGCTAACAGGGGAAGAGGTTTCCGAGGAGCAAGAGGTGGCCGCCCCTCGGCAAACCAGCAGTGAGAATCCCAAGGTAGGAGGGAGGCTATACCTCTTCCGCCAGCGGTGGGGGTTCAGCCCTTGGGCTCAAAGTATAGTAACAAAGGGACTAGGTTGGAGTTGGCTAGAGGGCCCTCCTCCAACCAACAGATTCTATCAAGCACCAACAACGGAATTGGTAGAGTATACCGAAGACCTCCTTCTCAAAGGAGTAGTCTCAAGAGTCAACAATTTAAAATTTCAAGGACGCTTGTTCAGCGTGCCAAAGAAAGACTCGGTAAAACCGAAGAATCATCTTAGACTTGTCCCATCTGAACTTATTCATTCATTGCGACAAGTTCAGGATGCTGACCGTTTCGCAGGTACGGACCTTACTTCCCCGTGGGGCCGTCACAACCTCTATAGATCTTACAGATGCCTACTATCATGTTCCCATAGCCAGACACTTCCGTCCATTCCTAGGCTTCAAACTAGGCAACAGATCCTACTCCTTCAAGGTAATGCCATTCGGGCTCAACATAGCCCCCAGGATCTTCACCAAATTGGCGGAAGCAGTAGTGCAAGAGCTAAGGAAACAGGGAATAATGTTAGTGGCTTATCTGGACGATTGGCTTATTTGGGCAAAGAACCCCAAAGAATGCAAAGAAGCAACGGTCAGAGTGATCAAATTCCTGGAACATTTAGGTTTTCAAATAAACAAAACCAAGTCCAGACTAACACCGGAATCTCGATTCCAGTGGTTAGGCCTTCAGTGGGACTTACAATCGCACACTCTATCAATTCCGTCGTTGAAAAGGAAAGAAATTGCAAGAGCTACAAAACAATTTCTCAAACGACAACAAACATCCAGGAGGTGCCAGGAGAGGATCCTGGGCTCACTCCAGTTTGCATCAGTCACAGACGTTCTGCTCAGAGCCAAACTCAAAAGATATAAACAGAGTATGGCGCTCAAGAGCGAATTGCAGATCACGGGACAAACTAGCCTCTATCCCAGCAATCTTACGGGAAACCGTCTCCGCCCCTGGACGGAGACAAAGAACCTTTCAAAGCAATTCCTCTACAGTTTCCCCTCCATCATTAGTGATCCACACAGACGCCTCACTAACAGGGTGGGGAGGATACTCCCAGTACGAAAAAAGTTCAAGGAACTTGGTCGTTAACATTCCGCCAGCTACATATCAATGTACTGGAGGCCATGGCAGTATTCCTTCACACTGAAAACGACTCCGTCCGCCCAAGAACTCTCATTTCAAATTAGTTCTGGACAGTGCAGTAGTAGTACACTGCATCAACAGGGGCGGATCCAAGTCAAGCCACTTGAACCATGTCATGATAGCCATCTTTTCTCTGGCATGCAAAACAAATGGCACCTGTCAGCCACTCACCTGGCAGGAGTCAAGAACGTAGTAGCAGACGCTCTATCACGCTCCGCTCCGTTGGAATCGGAGTGGACGCTAGACAGGAGTTCATTCAATTGGATCAGTCTACAAGTCCCCGGACTCCAAGTAGACCTCTTCGCCACGGAGTCAAACCACAAACTCCTTGTTATGTGGCACCCAACCTCGATCCTCTAGCATACGCTACGGAGGTGCAATGATCCTCGATTGGAACGAATGGAAGAATATTTACCTCTTCCCTCCGGTGAACCTTCTCATGAAAGTTTTAGACAAACTCAGGACATTCAAAGGCCAAGTAGCTCTAGTAGCTCCCAACTGGCCCAAGAGCAATTGGTTCCCTCTACTCCTAGAGTTGAGACTCCGACCACTACGGATTCCCAACCCCAAACTAACCCAGTTAGTGCAAACTCAGACTGTGTCCGCTTCCTCAAGAATTCAGAAAAACCCTAACTTTATGGATTTTCTGAAATTCGCAGCCATGAGGAATGCAGAAATTGATCCCCAGAATATCTCATTCTTGGAATCAGATAAAAGAGAATCTACTCTCCGACAATATGATTCATCTGTCAAGAACTAGCAGAGTTCCTTAAGTTGTCAAATTCTCAAGTCATGACAACGAACCTAGCCATAACTTTCTTCAGATCATTGTTTGAGAAAGGCTTAGCAGCAAGCACTATCACTACGACCAAATCAGCTCTTAAAAAGATCTTCCAATTTGGTTTTAGCATAGACCTTACGGATTCATACTTTACGTCCATACCAAAAGCTTGTGCTAGATTAAGACCATCAACGAGACCTAACTCAGTCTCTTGTTCTTAATGATGTCCTCAAACTGGCCTCGGACATTAACAATGACTCTTGCAATTATATATCCCTCCTGAGGAAAACCCTATTCTTATTAAGTTTAGCCTCCGGAGCTAGAAAATATCAGAACTGTCAGCTTTATCAAGGGAACCAGGCCACATTGAGTTCCTCCCCTCAGGGGAAGTCCTCTTATCCCCAGATCGCCATTTTCTAGCCAAAAAATGAAGACCCACAGGACAGATGGTCCTCGTGGAAAATCTACCACTACCTCGAGAACATTTCCCTTTGTCTGTCAACTCATTAAGAGCCTACCTAAGCAGAACAACTCTGAAATCTTCAGGCCCATTGTTCATTAGGAAGGAAGGTGGTACATTATCCCTAAAAGGGATCAGGCAACAAATTTTATACTTCATTAAACAGCCAATCCAGAGTCTTTTCCTCGGGCCCACGATGTTAGGGCGGTGGCCACATCTATTAATTATTTCCAACACATGAATTTTGACGATCTTAAGAAGTATACAGGCTGGAAATCTCCGACAGTTTTCAAACGGCACTACCTAAAACCCTTAGAAGCCCTCAAATTTCCAGCAGTGGCAGCTGGAAACACAGTTTCTCCTGATTCTTATTTTACTATAACTTCTTGTAGCCTTCCCTTCTACCTGCCCCCATTGCACCCTTACTTAGTTTAGTCGCCTCCATGTATTGGGTTACCTTGAGTTTGCTTTGTTCATCATTCTAATCGGATTCAGTTCCATTCTTTTGTATATATCAACTTATATCTTGTCTTTGCCTAACCTGTATTGTTATTGTTTGTTGTTAGGCTAACTAATTTTAAGTGATAACCCGTGTTTTAGGGCTTATACTTCCCTTAGGGTAAGACTGTAATTTTAGTTGATTATTATACTATTAACCTTACAAGTGTTTAACTTTACCTTCTTAATTTATCTGTACTGTTCCTCAAGCTTGGTGTTTGGCATTCTCTGGTACTATTTCACAGGCCGACACAGGTCAAGCCCAGAAAAGGTTTTGACGAAGGAAAAATCTATTTCTGGGCAACGACCTGTGTCGCCCTGTGAAACCCCACCCTGTAGTTAGATTATCCTCACCCAGCTTACCCCAAGCTTGGAGGTTATCTTCAGGAATGACGTCTCAGGCGTCGGAGGCGCTCACGGTAGTAGTAGACCGGGAGCTGTAGCACGGCTCCTCCGTAGTTCGGGGTTTTGTCGAAGGAAGAAGCTAAATGGCAAGGGACCTCTGGTAGTGATTCCACTCGCTCCTTACTATACCGACACTTCTATAAGAAGTGAGCGAGCCATTTATCTTGGCATTATATTGTTTCTTTTTTCTCTAGGATGAATAGCAATATTTATTCTTCAGAAATAGTATCAAAGGAACCATTTCACAGGGCGACACAGGTCGTTGCCCAGAAATAGATTTTTCCTTCGTCAAAATCCCTTTTTTAGCTATAGCATTCTTTATTCCATGAAAACTTGCAAGATATTTTCTCCAACTTGAAATCTAGTTTGCATTAGTGAATTTACAAATGATGGGGCTCCCAGACATAAAAACAAAGGTACAAGGGTTTTGATTGCCCATATTACATACATGTAGCCCATCAAGGTATTTGAGTCTGGGATAAGCAATGTTAATGAAACTTCCTCCTTATGATATTTGTCTAAGTTGTACAGTACTTCAAATATTGTACTGTTGATAGGGCAACATCTCCCTTCTCCATTGTAGTTATTTTGTCAGTGATTCAGCTCTTTGAAATATCTTTCATCACCTTCTAACCATCATCTTTCATTTGCACTCAGTCTCCAGTTTTCTTTTTTTGTCAGTTCTGAAATTGGCTCACCCATTTTTTTGCTTACATTCCTATTCATTTTGTTGAAAGTTTAATATATCCTCAGTTGCTATAAACTTGTTTGAGGGAAATCATGCCTCTGAATTGTTAATAATGATGATGTTAAAATACAAGAAGTAAAATAATACGTAATGATAATGATGCCATAATTAATATACGTATAACGTAATGATAACAATAATAGTATATGTGAAGCCAGCTATGGTTGTTTGTTCTGTATAGTATGTTCTTTTTTATACATGTCTGTTACAAATGTTTACCTCTTATATCAAGCATACACTCCTTTGGAATAAACTAAAAGGCTATCAGTTTTGTGGCAAGCTTCTATAAAACAGCATGGCGTTAGGTGAAAAGAG